>NC_090205.1:14537500-14700000 GCF_033026475.1 Channa argus
TGGGTGATGAATTTCAGCTAACCAGTTTGCACAGATTTCCACTTGTTTAGCACTCCAACACCGGCCACACTTACTGTTCTTTAGTAAAGCCACACACACTAAAAGGTGTTTATCAAACGTGGCTGAACCTACACTCAAAAGAAGATGTGGACTTTCTTAGGCACATGCTAAGTTTCTATTATTTTCTTTGCTGCACTCTAACACTGAGGGTGCATGCTGTGATAACACTAAATTCAGACTAAACACATTAGGCTAACACATTGAATGTAGTTTTTATAAAAAGCCATAATTAAGATTAATACATAACAATGTTACATTTCCTGTAAAATAACAGTGAGACCAGAAAAAAACTGTGGCACAGTGATAACTTCAAATGACTAAAACGCATCAATAAATGGGGCAAGTGGGTGGCAATGTCAGTATCTCCTGACTATTGTTACCAAAGGTTCTGTTTAAAAGCCACAACAGTAGCTCTTGATTAAATTGTTTTGATGAATAAAGCTCTCTCTACACTGTGTGCATCTTGGTCCAGAGTCTACATACACAAGAAAATTTAAAAGAACAAAAAAGATCTCAAAGTCTTCATAGAGGATGGTGTTACTACTGTATGATGATGATGATGATGAGAGCTGTGATGAGGTTATGGGATCTGCACTTACAGTATCTGCACTGGACAAATATAACAAATACCTCTGGGTATAATGTGACACATTTCATCAACACCTCAGTTTTAATCTCCTAAAATGAATCAGCAACTCTCTAAATCTAAAAAACACGACATTTTAACCCACATGAAGCTAGGATTTATATTAAGACTTCTGTATAAGAATTCATATATTAGCTGCGTAATAAGCTGGTAAGTTTATACAAGTTATCCAAACTAAAACAAAGGAAAAAATCCCTTTGTCAAAGCATCAGTGGTGGCTGCAGTGGTTGAGATCTGTTTTTAATTAAAATGATATGAGAACTGGAGCTAGAGCCTTCAAACCATCAAATTAGGATTTTTGCATAGAAACACAGAATTAACCATATTAGAGAGAAGCTCAATGAACTTCAGTAAAATTTAAAAAAATGGCTCAACTGAGGAAGACTTTTAGTAACTCTCTAAACCAACAGGCTGTATTTATTATTGTATCATAACAGCATGGTGTGTGCTTATGATAAAATAAATAAAAGACAGAAGCAAACAGGTTGTCTCACACCAAGATATACATAAACTGTTGGATTGGTGCTGTTCCTCTTAGAAAACCAAATTATCTTAATGTGCTTTCTTTATGCTGACATATCAATGCAGAATCAATGGCTTTGTTGAATGCAATGGCTTTGTCCAACAATATCATTATAAGTAATGATATTGTTGGACAAAGCCATTGATATTGTTCAACAATATCAATATAAGTAATATTAATATTACTTATAATGATATCTTTGGACAAAGCCATTGATTCTTTAACTATTCTCAATGTGTGTTGCACTTTTCCCCTGATCTGTCAAACCTCTAATGTAAACAAAAAATGGCCTATGTTCAGCACAACGTTTGAAACAAGAGCCTCAAGACATAATATTACTAAATTATCACTGTGTCATAATGACCAGAACAGGGCATGATGATTCGTACAAGGCCAAATTTCCCAAACTCATGTGTCCATTTACACTTATCCGGAGTAGTAGTTTCAGACTGACACTAGATGTCAGCACAGTGTGGTGGTGTTTCCTCTACAAGACCTTAGCTGCCAATAGGTTGAAAGTCAGACCACCACGTCTGCTGGCCAATCAGATCAACAGCGTACACACAAGTTTCATTGTTGTGACACGTTTTCCAGAGAAGCTCAAAACCTTGAAAGTCGCTTAAGAAAATGTAAAAAAAATGTCAGGACGAAATCTAAAATATTATTGGACATTAAAGACTACGACCACTTAAAAGTGTTGGCAACACGGTTTTCTGAAGCACCAGAAAATGCCAGAAAAATGAGCCATAACGTGACCGCTTGTGTTAAGTTTTTACAACATCGCTGACGCTATAACTGTGCCACAAGACAAAATACATGATCTCACGTGGGTCATGGCTAAACTTCTACGGGGAAGCCGACCACACCAATGTTTAACGGAGTGTAAACCCAGCCGCACCCACTCCGTAGCAAATGAATGGCTACTGCAACGTTAGCCAACTAACTAGCCTTAGCTAGCAGGCTAACTAGTAACCGCTGTAGATTGGTCTCCCTGCCTTCTTAATGCCTGGAAGAGACGTGTAAACCGGTGTTTACGCTCATGTCACTACAGTGGTTCTTGGTGAGCTAGCTGTTATCCATCTGAAATTAACGACTAGCAAAAGCTGCAGATGATTTAACCGTATCCACCTCTCCATCACAGCTCTGTAACATTACCTCCTCCTCGGCACCGTCCGCCTCTCACTTGAGGCATCTGACTTGCTCCCCTGGGCTTTGCACTCCGCGGCTACGATGGCCGAGTCACCGTCCCCCGGTCGCTGTAAATGCCGAGCAATTATCTTCAGTCTTTCCTGGGCGACTCGTTGCCTGTCGGGGCTGCCGCCGATGCTGCTGAACGCCATGCTGCTTCCGTGTTTGTGAAAGGAGGGAGCAGACCCACGACAGGCGGCTGTCAGAGGTCAGCGCAGGGAAAGTGCGCTGCATTCATGTCCGTGGGAAAATCCCAATTAGTCTCCGCACCACTCAGAAAACCAACTTACTGTTACTTTGCTGTATATTAATGGGTTCAGTGTAGAATGACAAAGATTCATATTAAATGAGAAAAACGATCATGCGATAACAGAGATAATAGTTTGGTTTTTATTAGTAACTGCATGTTAGCTTTAATAAATTGGATTAATGTATGTCTTATATCTCTAACTCCCAAACATTTATTTTTAAAAAATCCTGTATTCCAAATCACCAAAAATTGCTGCTTTATGTTGTTCTTGTATTTCAAATGTGAGATGGGTCAAGATAGCCTATGCCTTTGGCATGTGTGGATTTGGGTCAGGGTCAGGGTAAAGGTCTCCCTGTAATTGTTGTGGGATTTTTAATAAACAGGTGTTAGTTTGTGTTAGGTTGATATAGTTTCTGATGTTACTCACTGAAATATAAGTTAACATGAGCACATGAATGCACCGTTTTACGCATTTCCCAGAATTCCTTGCATTATAGGACTGGTTGCATATGCTCCTTGCTCAGTAAGAAATTTGCAAAAAGTTTGCATAAGTGTTATAAGATAGCAAAAGGAATTCAACCATTGTTGGTTTACTACTTGATATATTCAGGAAAGGAACCCATGTACAAAAACATGTATTTTCTGTAGATTAAAGGTTTATATTAAAGTAAACCGAATTAGGGTCACACTTGATGCCTGTATTATCTGTTTATGACTTTTTTTTTGAAATAAGGGTCTACCCTGTGCTTATATAAAACTGGTAACAAACCCCTAAGATGACAGATCTTTAGCTTGAGGTCATTTTGGATTGCTTTGAATTCCACAATTAGAAAAAAAATGCATAATTGGTCTAAAACAACTATTTCCTCTTAATAAAGAGGCATCATCAAATCATCAAAATAATATGTGCAAGCTTTGTGAAGCAGCTATAAAAACTGAGATTAACCTTAAACATTGTGATTTCTATGTTTACCTTTATGCCTCACCTCGAGTCAGTCACCTGACCAACGTGGCTAATGTTTCCATATGGCACAAGCCAGTACTCTTTAAGTAATGATTTAGCACAAAATTACAATAAATAAATAACGGGCAACATTGCTCATAAGTGTTGATATGGATAAGAATTCAAACTAATCATAAAAAATGGCAGACTGAAGAATGATTAAATCAAAGAGAAATTTATTTGACAAAACACAAATATTGCATCATGCTGTAAATGTGAAGACCCATATGTTTGAGGATTTACTGCATATAAGTTAAAGTATTAACTCCCAAAACAAAGTTCTGTAATGCACTGACTACAGGCAATTAGAGTCTAAGTGTATCACAGAACTTTATTTGGAAAGCCACAGTGCCAGCTCATAGGTTTGTCCTTGTGCAGAGCATTATCCACCTCACGACCGGGTGCTCCTTAACCTGTAAGGAACAAAAAGCAAGTGGAAACAGGACAGCCATGTTGGATTATCTTTTTTTTTCATGATCTTGAGTTTAATGCAAGACAAATAGTACAATAATACAAGCAAATTTTGAATTTCAAGGTCTGGGCCTACAGAAGGGCTCGCTGTGTGGTGGGTCCTCCATAGAGTTGCACAGAGTCATTTTACACATTGTCAGCTCTCTGTAGAAGTGATTAAATGGCTAGATATAATTTAGGAATGTGCAATAATTGATCCTGTTTTACATTACACCTAATGAGATCCTGAAAAAGACTTACTTACCTTTTTAAGGTTGACCATCTGTTTGGTTGCAAAGTTAACTAACTAACCCTTCTGTATATTAATGGATAAGGTTAAAGATTCTGGATTTAGTAATTGAAACATACTATAGGCCCTGTAGGACTATTTGACTCTTGTACCAGTGTGTCATTGATTCTACCTGTTGAATATGAACATTTTAAATTTAACAAGCCCTGGAGACTGAACTACTCACTAAACAATGTAGACAGATATGATAGCAATGAAGAAAGTGCAGAAGGCCAGCTGAGCTCCAAGGGTATTAAGTTCTGTCAGTTTAAAGATGGTTAGAGCACTTCCACAGCAGTTAACAGACAGCAACTTTAAAAGTGAAAATACTTAAATAAACCAAATAATGTAATCTTTCAAGCATTATATTTACAGTTGTTTACACGGCTAGTGATATGATAAAAGAAAAAGTTCTGCAAGTCATACTGTACCTGGTATAGGTAGGCGCAAGGGGACCAGCTGCAATCCGACACGATGGGCAAAGACTCTAGATCATAAAATGCAAAAGCAGAAAGCGATCTGAGGACATTACAGGCCTTGGCTGGATAAACGGTGCAAACGCCTGTTTTCACTGCGGTTGATGTCCGTCTGCGGAGTTGCAGCGCACTAATCGTAAGGTGGCTACCAACGCTTTTACCTTTTCTTCTCCCAGCCCTGTGCAGTTCACTATATGCAGCTGGAAGAATGTCGACGTGGAGCTGCCAAACGTGAACGCGTCTTCATGAGCGCGCATGAGAGGGAGAAAAAAAATAGGCTTTTAGTGTAAATTCACAGAGTGGCACATGAACTGCACTTCAGTGCTTCTTTACAGAGAGGTGTGAGAGCCTGGACTGTCTTATTACCTTTACATATTTGAAAGTCCACTTAATTATATCTCGATCCGACTTCTTACTTAGGAGGAGCTGTCAGAATGGTTCAAATTTAATTAAATGTGTGGATTTATAAGCCTTATCAACTTTCTTAAAAAGCAGTAGTTTCATATTTGATTGACTAAAAGCAAGGTCATTTAAAGCTCACGGTTGGCACTTAATACGAGATTGCCTATCCTGTCTTCAAGCAAAAGTAGTAATACTAAAATGCAAAATAGTCTCTTGCAAGCTCCTGCATTTAAAACAGAGTTTAACCGAAGTAAAGAACGATCAACAAAATGTATGCAAAAGGATAAGGTCATTAGGCCACTCATTTTGCACTATGTATTCTTTAGTAATAGCCAGTATTATAAACTACCACTTGTTTATCTTTACAGATGCACTGGGGTTTACATAGCTTTGATTTAGTAGTTATGTAATGTAGTAATTTTAATGTTATAGTTTATCAGATTGATGCCCATTTTAGCAAATGTTTTACTGCAGAGCTGTTTAAGCTTACATGGTGGAATAAGTATTAGACCTTTTTCTGTTTAAGTTGTAATTCATTATCATTCTACAAGTAAAAGCTCTTCTTTCAAAACCTTATTTAAGCAAAAGTAAAGTGAATCAACAGAATGTACTCATGTAATGTTAGGTTTAAACATTACGAACACTTCTGGAATATCACTGATGTACAGTAATGTAACATATTATTGGCAGAGCTTGGCGTGACAGCATATTGTTGAATTTATAACAATGTGTTCAGTTTTATAAACTGTATTGTAACTGTTTTGCATCTAAAAAATGTTTGTAACCTGTAAACTACACAGTTACTACAATAAACTACAATAGTTCTCTCTGGAATGTGCTCAAGTAGTATAAAGTATCAGAAAATGTACTTATCTACAGTACTTGAGTCAAACTTAGTTCCACTTCACCACAAGCTCTGCTTCATTTGAGAAACTCATCTGGTTTGCAGAGCATTTCACTTTTAGATTTAGTTTAACTTTTAGAGTTTGTGCTAATTGTCAAATTTTTACTATCTATATGACAAAGGTAAATATTTCATTCAGAAACAATAAAGAGTAAAGCTGCAATTTGCTTTGCTATATTGTATTGGAGCACTTTTCGCAGACATTTCTTTAATAAGCATTAGCTCTTAATTGTCAGTATATTAATGAACCAGTTAAAATAAGACAGAAATTGCACTTAAAGCTTATTAATTTCTGTTGTTCAGTGCAGTAACCATTAGGCCTATATTCCATTTCATATGTGCTCTCCTGTACACTCAATTTTGTTTTTACTCCACTACATTTTTTAAACATTTACATTAAGGTTTTACATTTAAAACAAATTATCCACCATGTAAAAGATTTTGGAATGCATTCTGCACTACCTAAAGTATTAAGATTACCAATTAAGACAGAAAAGTAACATTTCCATTTAAAACACTAATGAGGATGTGAAAATATAATTATAAACAGAGAGGAAGTCTTGCTGCATAACTTTGGTTTTGTATAGCCCGTTTCTGTTCCTCCGTAAAAGAAAGTCCATCTGACTCCTCCAACCTGGTCTCCTCACAGCTTTGTCACTGCCTCCCAGTTGCAATGAATGGGGGTGGGGTGTGGGGGTTCAGGGGACATCAGGGCCCCAGGGCCTTCGGCTCCACATCAGCTATGATCACCAGCAGGGGGAGCTATGTACCAAACAAACTAACAGCGCCTACAAAAATAACCTGCGGATTAAACGCAGGCCGAATTTTTTAGAGGCTTTAATGTTTTTTACGCACAGTGATTCAACAGTGCTTCTTTTTCATATCACTCTTTTCACTTATAATCACAAACGCAGTGATATTTAAGGGCTGTTATATCATTTTAAGTACCCACAAATACGTTGTGTAATTTATTTATTTAGCAGCTTCCTCGCAGCCCTATCTGCTCAGACCAGCCCAGCCGGCACAGCACGCATGCACACGCAGTCCTTATCTCCAAACTCATAGGCCGGTGTGAGGGGGAAGATCCCGGCGCCGCAGCTCTGTGGGTGGGGCCATCATTTCCGTAATGTTCATTAAAATTAGAGGAAGCAATATTTCCCTCAGCGCAGCAGCTCGACAGACTCTATCGGCTTCGCACCGCTCGCCATTTTAACCCGCCATTGGAGGAATAAGGCGCAGGGATCAGTAATCAGGAGGTTCTTCTTGGTGACACAGATCTCCATGATGATGGAAATGGAGGTGGTGCATTCCGGTCAACAGGTAAACCAACAATTTTCTGAAGAGATTATTATAAGAGACATTTATTTTATACGATCTGACAGGAAGTCAAAGACGTGCTATAGTTCGTGTAAACTTTCTTTAATGTTATTTTTATTATAAACTAAGTCAGGAATAGACAATGACATTGTGGCGTAGATCACATGTTACAATGATGAAATGTCAGCTCCAACTGAGGAAAGAACACAGTCCTTTCTTTAGTCAGAGATATGAAAGTCGCCCTATGGACCTCTTTCACTTCTGCAAGTCATCCACTTGTGACGTTTTTCCTCAACAAGAAATAAATCAACAATCTTATATAAAGCACATCTTATAGGTGAGTGTTAATGTCGATCCACTGGATTAAATGACATCATTAACTTTGTCGTGACAACTTTGGTAAACAAAAAAGCTCCTGAGGTTTTTCTCGTAACCCCCCGCCCGCCTTCCTCTAAGCATGTGATCCCATATCTGAGACAAGCTCGCCATGTACTGTGAATTATTTCATTAAAGGCTACAATTTGTTGGTTTTCAGGATATTTGATTTTGTCAAAGAACCACAAAAGCCCAGTTTCTACTATTTTCTCAGCAATGTTAATTCAATGTTCAATGTTGAACTTTTTGAACTGGGGTTATGTTCTTTACGGTTTTATGGCTTTACAGTTTTAGTAATTGGTTTAATTCTCACTTCCAAAGGGTCAGTGGAAGTACATAGTTGAATAATAAGGGGTTAAATGGATATTTATTTCACAGCATGTGCAGCTATGTTTCATCATCCTTAGGCCATTAATAGATGTCCTCTGAAATGTGATGATAAAAGAAGGCGTTATAAACCGGTGGAGTTAGGTCCTGTTTGAGGCCCCTATGTTTAGCTGAAGAGAGGTCAATGAACAACCCACATGCAAAGCACATAGACTTTGTGACACTTCTCTATCACCTAGTAGGGCTTGTTGTCAAAATATCTCTTTGTGTGTGTGTGTGTCTGTGTGCGTAAGTACATGCATATTTCGTGGCTGTTTGAAGCCTGAGGCATTATGTTTGCTCTCCATTGTCTAGAGGATAGGTTTGGGAAATTTAAGTAATTTCTTGAGTTGGTTTCCGTGTTCTGGTGGCAGTCCATGTCATGTGACAACATTGAAACTGATACCATAATGATAACATGATATGACACGCTCACACATTTATCTCTTATTATTATTAATTCTTATTATTACTGATTAATAATAAGATTATTATTAATCAGTAAAAGTGAAAGGGTGGTTTGAACCTCTCTGGAGTAGCGACAGATCTTTGTTAGACATGGACTAATTTAAAGGGACTCTAATGGCTTGTCTGATGAGTTTAGAAGGAGTGACCTAATGACAAGAGTGTATTTTTTTTTTTAGTTTGGAAAACACAGATGACCTCAACAAGTGTGTATAGACATCCCGCATAGACAGACATTTTAGGAACTTCCTCATTCCTGCAGAGGCCATAATTTCTAGTTGTGTGCTCACCTCCCTGTGAGTATGATAGGCAGCCTTAGTAATGTATAATCTTTTAGTAGTTGAGCCTCTGATGCAACACTGAGGCAAAGATGGTTAGTGGGTTCTTATTTTGAAATGCCACTGTTGAAGTTGAAGAAAAACTGTCAACAATGTCCTTAAATATGTATTTGTTCATTATTCTTGGTCAACAGTATTAAGCCGTATTTCTCCATTTTATTTCACATCCTTTTTGTTGTTTATTGTTCTGCTTTGTGCTTGATTTTCCTCTCAGTTCACTGTCTGCTTCCTTCAAGCATTATGAAGCCAAACTCATACATGTTTATATCCAAATCTGGTGAACAAACAAGTCACATGCACTGACATTCTCTTGTGAACGAGTATTTTGGGTTGATGCAACATCCCAGGACTTTGTGAAATGGATTTCTTCTCTAAATAAGAAAAAGGGCAAAGGGGAGCAACTCAGATTGAAAAGGGAAAATGACGGTCAGTCTGTGAGGGGAAAATTCTATCAGAAACAATATTAAATATGTCCTCCTAGTTGTTATTATGCTCTGCCAAACAATGTGTTTTGTAAGAGCCTCTCGGCTAAATGTTTAAATACTGAATGTATATCTCAGTTATATGTTTAGTGTTGCTCTGGGGTCAGTTATCAATAGTCATTTGAGGACATGGCAAGGATTTCCAAATTTGTCATTTAAAAAGGAAGTATAAGTAAAAGAGTAAAAGTAAGTAAAAGAAGTTTTTGCTCTAGAGAACTAAAGTGTAGCACGAAAGTGTTCCTGGCAATTCCAATTAAAGTCTGTCGTATTTGTGAGCTTGGATGTGACAAATGAATCTACACCTCCGTAAATCAGATGGGTAATGATCACTTCCCTTGGAAAGAGTATCAGGTGTGGAAACATGTATCTTGTGGTGTTTGTTGACAAGGGGGAAAGAGAGAACTGCATCTATTATTCATTGGGCTTCTCTCCCTTGACATTAGTGCCAGTGTCGTCAGTGAACAGATATTAAGGGACAGGGTGTGGCAGGTGCAGCAGGCACACTTCACAGCAGGGACGCTCTTTCTTGCTCTAATGCTATTTCCCGGCATGGCTGCCGTTCACAGCTCCCCACACTGATATGCTCTTCTCCTTCCAGGACGTGGACCTGATTGACATCCTATGGAACCAGGACATTGATCTTGGAGCCAGGCGAGAGGTGTTTGACTACAACCATCGCCAGAAAGAGAATGAGCTGCAGAGGCAGCGGGAACTGGAGGAAGAGAAGAGGATGGATCTGCTCCGGGAGCGGGAGAAGGCGGTGCTTGCACAGCTACAACTCGATGATGAAACAGGAGAATACATACCCTGCCCAGCACCAAGCGCCCCACTGCAGTCGGCTGTCACATCTCTAGAGGTTACACAGGTACACACTCAAGCCCTTCATTACTCATGTCATGAGGTTGAACACTCCCACCTCATTTGATAGGCTGTGGCTGTGTTGTAGCTTGGTAACCACCTCATCCTGTGTGATTACAGCAGCACAGGTGGGTCTATAGTTTTACTTTAGTGTTTTCTGCTCCTGAAACTACTCCACGGAGTTCTTCAAGCTATAACTACAAAAGCATGTGCCGTTTTTAAAAAGAGTGCGCAACAAAAGACATTAGGTGGTGAATTAATAGCATGTGCCTTAAACTTTGTTACAGAATGTCAACTTCACAGAAGAGAATGGTGACGCCATGTCATTTGATGAATGTCTACAGCTACTGGCAGAAACCTTTCCCGTAGAGGAAACAGAGGTAAGAATATTGACTTGATTATTACTACACGTTGATGGCTTTTAACACACATAGTCTAAAAATAAAAATTGTAATGTAATTTTTTCTGTTTCACAGAATATTTCAGTATCCAGCAGCAACAAAATCATGTCGTCTCCTGACCTGCCACCTCTGCCAGCAGCCAGCCTTTCCCCAGGTCCACTGCCACCGCCACAGAGAATGTCCCCAGATTTGGAGCAAGCCTGGATGGAGCTTTTGTCCCTCCCTGAGCTGCAGGTAATACATGAATTCTATGCCCTCAATAGCATGGTGGTTTGTGTTGTAGTACAATACCTAAAGAATGGTTCAGCGACAAGAGACCGGCATTAGAGGACAAACACTTTTTTGTTTGCCCTACTACAATAGGGTCTCATAAATGTGAAGACAGGTGCACACAGCTCATTCCAATGTGATAAGGCTTTATCGCTGGTGGGTGCTCATGGTATGGTTACAGTTCATGTAATTATGCAATAAGTGACCACTCGCTTCATCCAGAAGCACTAAAAGAGATCTTGTTCAGAGAGGGTGTGGCAGTCTTCAAACCTTTGCGTGTTGGCAGAAAGTTGAGGGTTTGTGCAGGCTGCCTAATCAGTTTTGTTTCAAGGCAGCTCATATTTGCATTAGCTGATGGGTGGACTAGCATGCAGTGGCTTAGGCCTCTGGCTTTCAGAATTGGTAGAATAAACAACCGCTTACCATCAGCATTGTATTAGGTCCTTTGGCAAGCTGTTGATAAGAATCAAATTGTAAAAATGGGGTTTTTGTGTGTGTGTGTACATATACATATACATATACATATACATATATATATATATATATACACATATATATACACATATACACATATATATACACATATATACATATATATACATATATATACATATATATATATACACACACATACATACACACACACACATATACATACATACATACATATATATACATACATACACACACACATACATATACAGAGAGAGAGATAGATAGATATATAGAGATATATATATAGATATATATATAGAGAGAGATAGATATATAGCGATATATATATAGAGATATATATATATATATATATATATATATATATAGAGAGAGATATATATAGATATATAGATATATAGATAGATATATAGATAGTTTATCTAAAAAAGAAAGGTTTTGCTGATAAACATGTTTCCCAGACTACGATATTTACTTTTTGCAATAGCCCTTGGAGTAGCAGTGTAGCAATGGAAGTATGGAGTTTGTCTAAAAGCCACAAGCTTTCAAGTCATTTCTTTGTACCATAGATTATGAGATGAATAAAAGTCCACTCTGTATTGGATTCAAAACAACATATACAGAAAATGTATTGTAATTTATTTGGTGTATATATTTTCATAGTTTGTCTTGTTTTACTTCTAGCAATGTCTCAACATGCAAATTGAGGAAGCACTTGATACAACAACATATCCTCTCTCAAACACACCAGAAGTACAGAGTCCAAACTTCACTTTTTACCCCATGGCCAATGTCTCAGATGGAGCTACTGACAGTTTTAATGTTTGTCCTGCAGAGTTTGTCAATACATTTGATGGCCCTCCTCCCCATATGGTTCCACCAGACAATGTCAGCCAAATGGAAGCAAAAGCTCCTCAGCTAGATACCAACATTGTTGCAGAGGGTTTCTGTGACATCTTTTGCTCTAACACCATCTTGGAAGAGAGCAGTGGTCAGCAGGGCCTTGAAGAAAATGAAACGCCCATGGACCTTTACAGCCTCTCACCTGGAGAAGCATTTGACAGAGGAAAAGTCAATCTGACAGCTGAAATGCCAGACTCTGATTCAGGAATCTCTTCAAACACAAGTACAAATAGTTCACCTCACAAATCTGTATATGGAGACGGGTCCTTTGGTTACAGTGATTCAGACATGGAGGAGATGGACCACAATCCTGGTAGTGCAGAGTCAGACTACTCAGAGATGTTCTCACTAAATTTCCAACCAGATGATCATCTAACAGCAGTTGCTCTGTCTGCCCCAATGGGTCAACCACTACAGAGTCAAGAGAAGAAACCTAAACACCACCAGACAGACCCAGCTGAGGATAGTGGTCACAGCAATTCCCCCTTCACCAAAGACAAGCAGAAGAAACGCTCGGATGTGCGTCTCTCTAGAGACGAACAAAGGGCTAAAGCCCTCAACATCCCTTTTACTGTTGACATGATTATCAATCTGCCTGTTGATGACTTTAATGAGATGATGTCAAAGCATCAAATGAATGAGGCCCAGCTGGCCCTGGTGCGAGACATACGACGCCGCGGCAAGAACAAGGTAGCTGCCCAAAACTGCCGCAAACGCAAGATGGAGAACATAGTGGGTCTGGAGGGTGAGTTGGACTCACTGAAGGAGGAGAAAGAGCGTCTGCTGAATGAGAAGAGCCAGAACACCACAAATCTGAAGGAAATGAAGAGGCAGCTGAACACCTTGTACCTGGAAGTGTTCAGTATGTTGAGAGATGAGAAGGGGAATTCATACTCTCCGTCCAACTACTCACTCCAGCAGTCAAGCGACGGAAGTATCTTCCTAGTTCCACGCGTTAAAAAGACTTTCAAAAATGAAGACAACCGCGTATCGTCTTTGTAAAATGGTACTACATTATCATAATACTATGCAATAACTTTGTAGTCTCTGCTTTAAAACAGTAGTTGCTCAGAAGAACTATTGTATAGTTTTTGCTTACTTCTTTTGAATGTTGTGATATTTGATATTTTACTTTTGTACTCAGATTCTTTAACCAATATTGTTTGTAAATATTTTCTTTAGAGGGTGAAACAGATGTTACTATATGTGTGTATATATTGTGTATATATATAAATATATCTCTCATTTCTGTATGCTAATGATTGTTTCAGTCATTGCAACTCATCTTTTATAACTTTACAATCTGGTGCCCAGTTTTTCCTTTTTTTTTTTTTTTTAATCTGTGCTTTTCAATAAACTATTCATATAGCTCTATGGCCTCTGATTTTGTGAAAACGAAACATGTGAACTGTGAACTATGACCACAGCCTGTACACTGCCCAACAGAGGCCAGATGGATAGGCTAAAATAATCAAAGGAATGATTACATAATGAACGTTCATGTTGCTTCTTGACGTGAAGGCTTTACCAAAGCAGCAAACATAATGAAATGTGAAGTGTAAAGTATCGCAGGATTAAACTGTTTTCGCAACCTGCTTGAACTTTACTGGCACAGGCAGCAAGCTTGTCTGTTCCTGTTGCAAAGGAATTACACCCACTGCATTCCACCTCGATTTACACAATGCTGAGCACCGGTAGAGTACGCTCAGTGTGAACCATGCATGACAACTTCACAATGCTCTACTGGCTAACAGAGTCAGAGGTAAAGCCCTATGCAATCAGTGTGCGATCTACATGCACTTTCACATATTGCACACACGCCACCTTTGATCATCAAGCTTATTATCTGCTTCTATGGCAAAGTTCAGAGGGCACGTCAAACAAACCTGGCAAGCAGGCTGTCAAACCCAAGGTCATCAGTCAGGATTTAAACGATCAAACACAGATTAGTTGTTAAATATTTAAGACCCAGCCTTTCTTTCTAAAAGAAAACAGTCACTTTAAGAAAAAGGTTTTATTAAAGAACACATCTAACACAGGTCGTGCTTTTGACAAGTACAATTTAATAGAGAAGTCACTGTCCATTTCTCAGTAGCAATACTATCATTCCACTGAGTGGGAAACACATTAGGAAGCAGGGGTTTTTCTCCTTTCACTGGAGTACACTGGCCTGACTGAAATTCTCACTGTATATGAATAGTTTTAAATACAAATTGTATCAAATTTAAAGTTTTAGCAGGTCATTTAAAATTTTGTCTTACATCTTACGTTCTCACTTCGTTAGGATTAAACAATATATTTGATGGGCAGATCTTAATGCAGTTATAGTTTGCATAAGTAGTTTTTAATCAAAATGGCTACTTCATCCTCAGATACAGTACTTAAAAGCTACGGGTACAGTAGCACAAAGTCATAGGTTACCATTTTTGAGAGAAACCTTAAAGAATCTCCCTACACATAAAAACTTACTTTGAACGCTCAGAGTATATGCGAGCATTTTAAGAAAGAAACAGTGACTTAAAAAAAAAAAAAAAAAAAGGTAAAAAATTTGGACATCAAACAAATAACTAATAGTACTGCATTTTTCTTAGAACTTTTTTTTTTTAAATAATCTTGACTATCAACCAGTAAGCTGTGGCCAAAGTTTTCTCAGGTGATGTTTAGTCTGCAGTTATTTTAGGGGACATCCCCAGGACTTGTGTAGAGGAGCTTTAACTGTTTGCATTGTTCTGCTTTCTGCTATTGGGTGATGAACAGAAATGTGAAGAATATTTTGAACAGCATACATTTTCATGTTTTAAATTGACAAATAATTTAGTTGAGAGAAAAAAAGAAAATCAATAGGAAACTGTTCTCACTTTCTACTTTTCTTGCCCGACACTATTGTAAATGTAAAGTCTTTGGGTTTTTAAATTGTTGGTTGAATAAAACAAGATATCTGAATACATAATTTCCCATTCTAGAATAATTTGATCAACCACTTTCATTGTTTTCTAGCATTTAACATAAAAAAAAAAACATTTAACTAAGCAAGTAATGGACATCATTTACAATAAAAACTATATTTAGTTACATCAATTTTCTTTTTCAGTAGAGTATAAAAATCCCATTTCAACACTAATAAATGTGTTACAACGCTAAAGGTAACATTTCACATTCATGGTATACTAACCAGTGTAGCGAAGGTCACAGGGTGAATCTTGTCAAAGTGGAGCTTTTGATTCCATTATTGCCATCCTGCTCGGTGTACCTTAAAAGACCTTTCCACCTTGCATTATCACCATAACACTGTTAGATTACAGTATGAACAGCCTTTAATAATATTTTGAAAAAGTCTTACCCATCCAGAACCTTCCATGTTATCAGGTCTTTACAGATTTTCAGCAAGAAGAGAATGCCTCTTTCCACATCTGTAAATCAAGCAAAGTGGTTACTCTTACCTGCTCCATCTTCTCAAGTCAGCTTTTGTGAAATACTCGCTCCCTTTTCCTGTTAATGTCTGATATCTAGTATTTGTAGGTAAAACTGCAGTATCACTGACTTAACAGGATCTCCAATGTGTCCAGGAACTAGTCTTTCTTCGCTAGCACCAGCTGCTGGAGGGTTTAGCTAGCCTTGAAAGAGAGATAGATGCTCACTACCAGGCACGACACTGCAAGCTTCCTCCATGGTCGTTGTGCTCGATGCTGCCTTCTCCCTTCTCTCTCAAAATGCTGACTGGTCCACTGTGCTGGGGCTGAAGACGTCCTGTCTGACAGTCATCTGCAATCTTCCACACTAGTGATGCTGAGGGGCCAACTGCAGGTGCTTGTGGCCGTTACAATCCTACTTAATACTTGCTTATGTGGGCGTGGGCAAGTGCCTTTGCCCTCGGACTACCCAAAACTCCCTTGTCGTTGTCCCTAATACCAGTAATTTCACACAGTATACACTATATTCAACAACCTCCACAAAGGATCAGAACATTCAGGAAGGACTGATTTGCTAAACTTCAGTGACAAGGAGCAGTAAGCATAAATGAACCACTCATTCAATCTTTTTCTGAACCAATGACGCACTGAACCTCAGGATACTTTACTACACAATTTTATTCGGTCTTTTTCTACTAATCAAAATATGTGAACAATCTAGTATTCGGATTGCTGGGAACAAGTTAAGTGAGGGACTCCCTTAAATCTAATTCAGACTGCTTATATTTGTTGACACGTGTACTACGATCGATTTACATATGATGCTTCACATACAAAAAAATAAAATACACTTGACACTTTCATTAAGCAATCATAATAATTTCAGAAAGAAAATGGAGTAAATCTAGCTCATCTGAGGGCCTGATATAACTAAGCTTTTTGACAAAAAAACCAAGTTAAGGACAAAAAATTAAGTGACCAGCAGGAAGCCAACCCATATACAAAAAGAAAATAAAGATTAAGAACTGACTTCAGATAAAAAAACAAAACAAAAAACACAATTTACTCTTCACCCCTGATACCATAGGCACAATACAAACACTTCAGACGCACAAAAGGAAAAGTTTCTTAGTAAGGAAACATCTATCACAATTAGGGAAGGGTATCATCTGCACTCATGTATTGTGTATACAGTCCTTCTTGCTGCAGTAATGTCTGACTTGTGTGTTCCTCTAATGCTTTCAGATGACTGCCTCAAAGTAACCTGCAGCTTTCCTGACATTTCCTTTGCTCACCTCCTCGCCTCTCCTGCTAAGAACTGAAGCCTGTTGAATGGATACAGGATAGAACAAATAGTTATTCTGTGCTTTCATGGGCTCACTCTGTACTGTGCTACGAGGGTGTTGTGAAACTGAATGCAACTTACCAAAACATCAAAAGATTAATATCGTCGCGAGCCGTAGCCACCTCCGCCGCCGCCTCCACCAGAGCCATAGCCACCTGCAGTTTATAGGAGGTCACACAAAATGCCTATTACTATTTAAAAAGAAATATGTCACATTATTTGACATTTCATTGTGATTGTGACACACACAGTTGAAGGATAATACTCACCGCCATAGGGTCCACCCGAATTTCTGCCGCCAAAGTTGTTTCCCTTCATGGGTCCATAGTTTGACTGCTGTCCACCATAATTTCCAAAGTCGTTGTAATTTCCACCCCCTCCGTATCCTGAAGGTGTAAGATTTAACTTAAAGAAAGGCTTAAAGGCTAAAGTAACTAGTAAGTATGTCAATATTTTGGAGTGAATAAATACTTTACCTCCATCATTACCTCCATAACCTCCATCGCAGCTGCCACCAAATCCACCTCCTTGGTTGCCATACCCTGGACCACCACCTCCATAGCCCCCCCGACCTCCTCCATAACCTGGCCCTCCACCATAATTTCCTCCTGGACCTATAACAGTTAAAAGAACAATGTGAACACACAGCAGAACCACATTCAATAACCCCCCCACAAAACTATAATAATAATAATAATAATAATAATAATAATAATAATAATACATAATATAAGCATTGACAATACAATTTTAACACAGAAAAGATACAGAAAAACTGTACATAAGACCGTTTACTTCCCAAAATACAGGATATTTATATTAACTGACAGCTTACCATTGTCAAAGTCATCGCCATAACCACCTCGTCCTCCGCTGTAACCACCTATAAACATCCATTAGAAAAATATTTGCATAACACAGACTGATTTGTTAAAATGACAAAAGACAAATGTCAGTACAAGTCATCATACTACATATGACATCACTGCATGAATTGCATGAAGGAGTGAAGGGTTAGCATCTGATATCACATTTTTAAAGTAGGTGTAAATCAACATTTTACTTCTGCTGTCTGACAACAGAACATGTTTATGATTATTTAGCAGAACCAAACACACAATGCAACTGTTCAATGAGAGCTGGAATCATAAGAACACAGTTAAACACTGCCCTACCCAAGTTGAATAACAAGTTCTACAAGATCATTATAGCCATGCACAACTCAACTGTTTTACCTCTAACCTGGTTATAAAAGAACAAAGCAATTTACTTTTGTGTTTCATTCAAATATGTAACTTTGATCTGAAATAAAAAGAAAAGTTGTGAAGTTAGGGGCTGAGGGACTTTCATCTATCATGTAAATACCACTCACCTCTGCCAAAATTGCCACCACCTCCAAAATTACTCCCTCTGCCCATGAAGTTTCCAGATCCTCCACTCCTACCTGAAAAAGAAAGATTCCATGGCAGATTCTTATAACAATATATACAATTACAGCCGATAAATATAGTTTTCTTTGCAACTAAAGTGCTTACCCCTGTTACTTGACATAGCACTCATCTCCTGTTTTGAGAGAGCTTTTCTAACCTCACAATTGTGAAAGTTGATTGTGTGAAATTTCTGAGCTGTGACGAAAAAAAAAAACGGGGGGGGGGGGGGGGGGGGCTTAATAGGTTACTACAAACACTTTTAGACTGTTGATGTTTAGTAAAAGTCAACTATAAAATCTAAACAACAGCATACCAACAATTTTGTCAACAGTGTCATGGTCATCAAAGGAAACAAAGCAGAATCCTCTCTTCTTTCCAGTAGAGCGTTCCTCCATGATGTCAATACATTCAATCTTCCCATATTTCTCAAAATACTCCCGTATGTGGTACTCCTCCGTATCCTCCTTGATACCACCAACGAAGATCTTCTTTACGGTCAGATGGGCACCTGGTTTGTTTGAGTCCTGAAACCCAGAATGCTGTATCAATAAGCGCACACACGCCGCATTACATTAGTGTAGTATCTTCTGTTCTAGGATTTCTTTACCTCTCTGGACACAGCCCTCTTGGGTTCAACCACTCGGCCATCTACTTTATGGGGCCTTGCTTTCATGGCATCATCAACTTCATTTACAGAGGAGTATGTTACAAAGCCAAAACCTCTTGAGCGTTTGCTGTTGGGGTCCCTCATCACCTAGACACACAAAATAATCACAAATTAGTGAGAACATTTTAATGACGCTGTAAGTAGATATTTAGGTTACAGTTGTGTATTATTATTACTTGTGGACATCTCGGCACAGATGACGATAAAAATACACACCACACAGTCCGTGAGAGTTCCCCATTGTTCAAAATGGGCCCGTAAACTCTCCTCGGTGGTTTCAAAGCTCAGACCACCGATAAAAAGCTTTCTGAGCTGCTCGGGTTCTTTAGCTTTTTCCTGTAATATTAAAAGAAGACGAAAACAAAATCAATTGTAACAACAGCTATGGCTAATTTTTGTAACGATACGTGCTCCTGCAGCTGACAAAATGTCAATGCACAAATAAATCCGCAGCCCGTCTTATAACGTTAAACTACATTACAGTTGAAGTAGACTTGGGCTATCAAACAATCGATATAACTACGCTGGCTAAATTAAATAACATTCTATTGTCTCGTATGGGAATAACGTCAGAATGAGGCCTACGCTTGGCAAAAGTAAGAGTAGAAGCCCCATTAGCTTTAGCAGTTAGCGTAAGCTAGAGGACCTTAAGTCCATATGCAAGTATTTTTAAAAAACTAATTATTGCAATAACAATAACAGGTGGTGCATGTTGTACATTTGAGGTCAATGTTTGTTCACTAATCGACACCCAGCACAGACCTCTGCAGTGCTAACGCAGAGCTTCTAACGCCACCTAGCTGGTTAGCTTACAGCAAATGAGACCACTATTAGCTTAGCCACTAGCTTATAACCCTCCTTAAAACTGCAGAGAGACTTATATTACAATATAACACCGTGCATTCAATTGTCAATGTTGCCTGAACATAAAAGGGAAATCGTTCCGTGCATCTTCACAAACTCATGATTAATTTGCAATTACATTTGCGAGCACCTCACCTCCATTTTGTCGTCCATGGGTGCAGTTCTAAGTGGGTCATGTGACCCGGAACATGCGTGGTGGTTGTGGTCCAATCTAGCTGCTTTACATAAACTAAAAGTAATGTTATAGCTTTAGACAGATCCGGTGGTTTGTGTGCACATATTATTTAATTCTATGAAAACATACAGAATTAACGTTATTGCTTCTCCATATCGCATAGGGTTGTGTTGGTACACGTTGTCCCTATGTTTAGCTTCGTGAAGTTGAAACAAACAAGCATGTCAATTTGCGCCATCTACTGGATAAATTATACATGCAACAAGTATTCGTCATCCTGCAAACGTCCGTTCATAATAACTGGGACAATTAATTAAAAAGAATAGCTTATGTGTTAAGTGCTGATAATACACAGTACTGTTGTGTAGACACTTAGTAACAGCCTAAATCAACTTCAATCATCTTTGTGTGTGTGTGTGTTTGTTGAAGAAAGAAAAATATAGCCATACAGGCTTTTAAATATACACACACAATCACCTGGATAGTATAAGTGGTTAAAGTAAAACTAAGTAAACCTAAGTAAGGTACAACGTTGACATTTTTTTTTTATTATTCCAAAGCACCCACACTGTACTGCTTGGGCTGAGTTACCTGTTATGGGTGTATGTAAAACGTTTTTCATAACGTTCATTATAACCAGTGTTCTTATGGTATAATAGTACTTTATCTGTATTGGCCTAATTTGATTTCATCCAATTTGTTGTTATTTGTATGTAATGTGCAACACAAACCAAAAACAAATCTCTTAGTAGTAGCCTACATTTTTAGAGACATGGTTTTTACTGGTGCAAATTCCCTCACAAATGTGCCATTAGTCAAATTATCATAACCAGGTATCAAAATTAAGTTGTCATAACCCTAACGCTGACATGCAGTGAAACTCAGGACAGTCTCCCAATTTGTTAACCTGACTCAGGCAATAAGCAACGAGGACAGTTGGAAAACAAGGAGTGTAGGGGGGGATTTAGGACTAGGGTAGAGATCTCATGTTTCAGATGTTTGAGCTCTCTGGTAGAGGATTAAAGTTGCCTTAAAGAAAGGATTTTCCACATTAGCATAGATGACATCTTTCACAAAACAGGATTTTGTTTACAGTAACAACAGCAGAAACTGTTTTGGCCTCAAAAAGTCACCATGAAGGGTAATTAACACACCAGGGAGTCTCAATAAATGTAACACGGGACATTGCAGTGCTTAAATTATTTACTGTACTAGATCATTTTGTTCATTATCTGAAGTAGCATAATTCTTTTATAGTATAATGCTGTGTTGTTACTGATTTAGCAGAAATTTCTCAGACCACATGTCACCTTGACATGATTAAAATATTCCATTGTCAGCTGTAATTGTGGAAACATGACACTCATCTATGTTTTTAGTTCAAGTTACTGTAGAACCCACGAACGAGAATATTTGATTAGGCAAGCATGATCTACGAGCCAGATGCTACCGAGCCTTGTTGAGGCTGACCGACATCTCCAAATATATGACTGTTTTATGGTTTATACAATGTCTGTCATTAACTTTATTGTAGTGTGTGAGGAAAATACAGCTCCAGTAAAAAGGGTAATGTTTTTCTGACACTTAATGATGAGTATTTATGATCAGACTGTAGTTCAAATTGAAGAGCCAGTCTGTGTTTTCTCTCTTTTATTATGCTGCATTTGCTGTATTTGTATCTTTTCCTTTTTGCTAAATTTGCCTACTTTTTCCACTTCACAATTCAAACAAGTGAATTCAAGTCAAAATACAGATTTTACAGGGCATTTGTACTTTTATAAAACTGCAATGACAATTGCAAAGCATATACAATAGGTTACCCTTATTTAGGAAACTGAGTTAAAAGCAGGATACCAATAGTCTAATTTTAGTGGTTTGCTTATTTTTTGATGTTCTACCATCTGTGACTGTGTAAAAACCAACTTCTGTTTTGGAAACAGGACCCTTGTGGACCATTGGAGGTTGGTGATGTTACTTCTGACAAAAAGTGCAATATTTTATCTGGACATTTGCAGTGGATGCCTGTTCAATTGTTCAATGGCCCCATTCCAGCAAAATTGCAATTACAGTACGGCATGGCTGATATATAATTTCAGATTAGCAGGGAGAATCTGAGCTGTGTGTAGTTAGAGTAGTGAGAGTAAACAGTACAGTATCAGCCTCTGAGAGATGTAGTTTGTTGGGTGCTCTGTGTACACATTCTCGCCACAACCTCAGGACAAAATGTTTGTTTGGTTGTTGGTCACACCCCTCAGTCTTTGTATCTAACTGCCCTCTGACACAAAAGATATATCACAGGTCCCACACACCGCCACTTCCCAGTGAGATTTATATTTTCTACAGTTGTGGTAGCTGCCTTGTGCTTTCATGTGGCATTTTAAGAGAACAGTAAAAAAATAATTTTATTTTTAAAACATCTTTATCTTTATCTTTTCATCCAATCAATGTATTTTTGGGTGTTCATTACAGCTCCATATGCTAAAGGACCTCCAGTAGGTCCAGTGCAGGACTATAGAGATTTTAATGTAATTAGATGTTCATTCACATCACACAGTTCAAAATGAATAAAATTATTAGTTAATGACCCCTAAACCTGTCTTGGTTTGTTTGATTTAATATACAATTACACAATCTTCTGTCTGGATTGTAATTTTTTTCTGACAAATGAGCAATCCCCTGCAATAGGGGGATGACATCCTCATGTGGACTAAAAGGCAGTATTTAGAACCACAATTAAATAATTAATACAGGTTTTATACCAGTTTTACACAGCCAAATGATGGTTAGCCATATATCTGGGAAGCAGCGGCTTAAGAGTATCATGTCAGCAAAAATTTCATGTATGATAAATCCATGTGAGGGAAGAGCCAGTGGCTGCAAATCATGTGTGAGGTGAGGGATGACATGAATATAACCTTTCCTCCTTCAATCTTGTCAACTGGCACAGGTAAAAATACAGACTAGGGAAAAACACACATATTAAACCATAAAGTGATTTATTGTTCTGTATTTGCCTTTATCAGTGTATCACTTTAATTCCATTATATCAGCGAAATTACTGCTCTTAATGTGTTTCTCAGCACCAATCTCAGTTACAGAGGAAGTGATCCAAGACCACACCACATCATAATGGAAGTGTCAGCGATCACATATAAAATGTTTTTTACTTCATCCACTTATTCTGACTAAGATAAAATTATCTTTATCAGGGAGCAACAAAACCTGAATTTGTCTAAACACGACTTTTAACAAAGGGCAAATAGTCACACAAAGAATCAAACCAGTGAAATACTCAGTGTGTGTTGTTTGGTTTTCAGCATCCTCTAGATGGCACCATGGTCCATGAAAAGATGAGCCTTTTACCATGTAAATGTAGAACTATATCCCTTCATGGTAAGCTATTATTCTTCCCACGTGTCATGTCTACCTACTTGATTATCTGCAATCATTTCAAAATCTTAATTGTATTTGTTTCTATAATTAATATAATTATGGAGAACGCAGTTTTACTATTGGTCTATTAGCTGTTGCACCAAAAGTATACTTCATCAGGTGGGCTGGCAATATTATCTATATATTTCAGGCATGACTTACTAAAGAAGAGGACATTGCAACTTATTTTATGTCCTTTATTAGCTATACAAAAATCTATTTTTTCCATCTCGCTGTATTATTTGTCACCAAAATTTCTTTATGAGCTTAATGTTCCTCACAAGCCCTATATCACTGTATGTGATCCCTGGGGCATTGGGGCTGACCTTGTCCTGAGAAAGCATAGTCTTGACTCCATTTCTCCATTAGGGAAGCGTGCCTGCCATAACCTGGGTTTGGACAGACGGACATACGCAAGTGGAAAATTTGAGGAAATGGAGATTCAGAGCAGGGAAACCAGGGAGTCAATTTAGTCACTGTCTACTACCTTTTCGCATGCAAGTACAAAGCCAATCTCACACGTCTGTGTTGACCAGGATCTCTCTCATAGGAATTTAGGGAAAGAACAAATCCTAGCATCTGTTTCCTGTTCACTTGTATGGAGGAAGCTGGGTGTAAATCACACCAAAATAAAAATAGAATCAGCATTGAATTTACAGGAGCTAAAGTTGGTTATGGTGGCCTTGCATTTTGGGTTTCCCTGTCACCTAAACGTCTGTATATCTAAAGTAAAAGCTGACAGAGGACATATCACCTAATTTAAATGCACCAAATGTGCTTTCTTGACTAAAAGCACAACAAAACAAAAATGGGTTGTTTATCCTTCTTAACCCAGAGCAACATGTTTTGCAGGAAAAAACAAACACACAATATTAAATAATATTAAACCATATTTTAATTGGGTTAGTTCTATACTTTCTATATTTTACTTGTAAAATTACCAACTTCTGTATCACAGTATACATGTGAGTACACAGCTGACAGCCTTGTGTTTAAATGGGAGTATTAAACATTGTAGTGTTGTTCTGCAATTTAAACCCACCAGGTAAACAAAACAATTAATCATAGTCAGTGAGACTCTGCTTCTTACACATTACATATTTTGCTTGGCATAGTAAATGTTCACTGAATGTTTTACAAAAATGCTTCTGAATTTAACAATTATTAGTATAAAACAATAATTGCTCTTTAGGGTCAAAACATCTTGGACTCAAATTACTGTGTCTATTACATACATATATATATATATATATATATATATATATATATATATATATATATATATATATATATATATATATATATATATATATATATATATATATATACACAATACATTTATTCACCATATCTTCTCTAGGAAAATAATTCAATGCGTTCAGTTTGCTTTTTAATATTGACTTATACTTTTAGTCTGATGCATGGTGCCCCTCACACTGTGTATTGATATTGTCAGACAAGCCGTTTTAAATGAGCTACAGGCCAGGATCGGCTTTGAGAATTTTCCCCCTTGTCCTGTATATGGACAGATAATTACAGGTTTTCTCCAAATACTCTGTGGGAGCAATAAAGTGGGTTAGGTTGTTTGCTTTGTCAATACTTTCCCAAATGAATAATGCATTGAATCCAAGGCATTTGTGTGAAATTTGGTGGTACAGTGAATTTAAGAAATACAAATCAATCAAAGAATGTGGCTATTTTTGCCTTTTTAAGCCAGTGACCGTGACCTTCCTTCTTGCTTTTAACGCAAAATAGAAGGAGTAGGAGTGATTATGCTTGGAAACAGTTGAATGCATTGGCCTATTGATGTCCAGAGAAGAGACGCAGATAGTGTGGTGCAATAAAAACCTTTATTTACAGCTCCTCAGTGGAGAGCAACAGAGGAGAGCTGTGTTACCCCCTGGCACTAATTGACTGCCTGCAGCAGGAGAAACATAGACTCTCACCCCTCACTGGCGCACTCCTCGCAGATGTAATAATAACCACTATGCCTTCTCTCAATGTACTTCCAAAGTCATTGTCCTCTACAGCTATCGTAAAAGACTATTCATTTTGATAATGCAGGCTTGTCTAATAAAATGAAGTTTTGGGAACAATGTTTCTGTGCTGCTGTAGATGCCTGCCCCCAAACCTGCTCTCTGTTTAAATGGTGTGAGCCTATAGCGATCTGTACAACTCTGTGGCTGTTGTGTGCGGTCCATTCAGTGCTTGGGTGAGAAATAAGGGAGGGGGCAGGTGGAGGAGGCAACGGAAAACCATCTCTCCCTTCCCCTAATTTTTGTGTACAGGCAACAAACGACCACAAAAGTGCTGCTTTCACAGTTTTCTGTGGCCCAACATTGAGCTCCCGGCAGAACGAGACAAAGGAATGGCGGGATGATGAAGTCCCGAGCAGTGCGGGGCAGGTGTTTCCTCTGTCTCCTGGGAGCCAAGGAGTACACCTGTCCACTACTAACCCACTGTGATGGATCGATGAAGCAGTAACTGACTCAGCACTTTAAGAGCTCTACCTGGGATTAGAGCACGGAGGACCTGATTGAAACACACTGTCAACCCACAAACAATAACAAACATCCATCTTGGAGGGCCGGCTCCTCTTCCCTCCGCTGTGCTTTACTATCATAGAGAATGATTGCACTGTTGATGATGAGAGGACCAATCTATTGCATGAGAGGCAACAGCTAAATTTCTGTAGACATGATACTGAATGGCATCACTTGGATACAGTAAACACTGTAAACACTATCTGCATCCCTAGGACGCAGCTGAATTATGATCTTTGCACATTCGGATCCAACATAAGTTTTCACCCACGGACAGACAAAATGCATCAATTTTTAAATGCATGTACAGCAAGAATGCAAATATATGCACAGTAACAAAACCTGAAACTGAGCCTAAAAACACACAGACACACACATACAAAAGTATTGTTATATACAGAGGCAGCCAGATAAACACATTTCTGATGTTTTGAATTAGATAATGCTCCATTTAAAAAAGAATAACCAGAAGGCCTGCATGGTCCCAGGAGTCAATGACTAATGCAGTATAATAGCCAGTGCTGGCATGGGTCATTTTGCAAGTCGACCCAAGCAAATTCTCTATGGTCTTTTATGCAGTTAGAAAAATGGTTACTATTGTCAACATATGTCAACAAATTTTTACACTTTACAGAGAGATCTATTTTTCAGTATATAATGCCCAAAGTTAATGTTAAAATTAAAAAAACAACTGCTAATATGCAATATTATTTATGAATCAAACTAATACTAAACATTCCCAAATAACAAAAATGAGCAAATGGGCAAATAAATACTTATATTTACTGAAATGATTTAATTTAAAATGTCAGTTTTCTTCTGTTAAGTTTGACAATGTTTTATTGTAGAAATGTCTCTGTAGCCATTCTGAAAGCTTTGTAAAATAAACCACATGCAATTCTTGTACACAACTTTGGAGGGAGCCTTAAGCATTAGGTTGAACTTAAACTGAAACCACACTGACTGCAGTCCCTCTCTCTCTCTTTTTATAAAAATATTAGTAGTACAAAAAAAAAAAAAAAAAAAGACTTGGGGAAGGTGCAAAATAGTGCAATCGATTTAAGGATTTAATTGTCCTTTCTGCAATACAAATATTTGGTTTACCAGTGGCATATTACCCACAGAATAATATGTGGTTTTAGTTTTTATGTCAGGTGAGTGATTTGGGCATAGGTTTAATGTCTCAAGTTGATTTTATGTATTATTTATGTATTTATGGAATTTGCAGTACAGCAAAGAAATTTGAGGTATCATCCATGAGGCTTCTTCATGCACTGATTAAAAAGCTGCAGCAAAGAGTTTATTAAAATACTGGTCCCATGGGTGAACAATAGAGTAAATGTTTAGAGAGAGGCTGGATGCTGTTTCATCTGGTGGTGGCATCAGAATATCTAACTGCACTTTGCTGTAGCTGGCCATGCTTCCTTATCTTGTCCTGTTGTGCTTATCTGGCCTCTGTACAGAGTGGGGTCTGTAATGAGCATCACGCCTACACCTCTCCCCATGTGTATGGACCGTCCGCTATTCCACACATCCTTCCACACATACAATAGCTGGTGGGGGATATTGGGTATGTAATGCTTTGCGTGCCACTCACACACATGACCCCCCCCCCACACACACACAAACACCTGTGTATTTCTCTTCACATGTGCCCCCCACATGCACATATGAAGCTGCAGCCGTTCAGTGTGGTCAATGTGGGACCCGGGACCAGGTGGCAATGACAGATTTAGAGGATGTTGTGGATGGAGGTGGACACAGGCTGCCCTGTAGAGGATATGTGTGACATGTTACATGCAGCGGTGGCGTGGAGTGATGACATCCTCTGTTTAATGAGCAGAGTTAACACGGCCCATGTTAAAGTGAACTACCTGCCGCGGAGAGCTGTAAATCTGCCTGCTATCACTGCTGCGCCTCTAATACAGGAAGTATTATCTAATGAGAGCAACTTGGAGGACTAATTTCAATAGAGCTGATACCCCCCATGAGGAGTTTTTCAGGCTTCTTTCTGGTGGAGAGTGTAACCCAGATAGAAAGTTTTATCACTGAAAAGCAAATATGGAGTTAGTTTAGTGGGACAGGCACTGACCAGACACTGTTCTCCCCTTGAGTTGTCTTATGTTGAGGTTAGTAAAATCAAACATGGTGCCAGACAAATCCCAGACGTCTGGTTGTTCTGCCCCAGCTGCCTTCACTCTGCCACATTCCTGGGCTACACTGGAACTCTAAAGGATCTCTGTGTCAGTGCTCTTGTTCTAGCCTTCCTCTCAGCCCTGATTTGTAGAGTGCTGGTGTCAAAGGGGACTACTTTGTAGATGGTATGCTCTGCTTACCTGTTTCCCCACAGCAAAGGCAATAAATGTCACTCTGTGACACTCTCTGGACTGTCTCAATCTGACCATTACTAGGCTCTGGGATAGATACACAAACACATCCAGAAAATCAAAGTAAAATAACTCACTATGTGTACCTAAAAAAAGCTCTTTTATGCCTCGATTGCAAAAGGCAGAGATAGCCACTTTCTTTGTGGATGTGGAGTCTGGCATTTGTCTACAGCTGTAATGCAATTGTGTTTCAGAGTTTTCCTGAGTAGGGGGTAATTGCTGACTAGTCTTTTAACCTTATTAAATCATCCAGAGGCAGTGTTGGAGCGAAGATGGAGTTGATGATACTGCACCTCTTGTGCTTTTAGGAAAGGAAAGATGCTGACTTCACCTCATCCAGGGGATTATACACTGAATTCAAGCAAAACTGCTACAGCTAATTAGAGAAAAAGGGATGCACTGTGACAATCAGCATGGGATGAACCTCAGGCAGAGCTGGTGAAAATTTTTTCACTGCATTTTCACTTTTTTAAGCAAGTTAACTCGGAAGAGTGATTATTGTTACTCTTTTGGTTATTATTTTTACTACTCATTGCATTTGCTGTCATTAAAATTTATATGACCCTTTATGCATAACAATCATCAGTTTTTATTACCATATATCCATTGACAGCTATTATTCTGTCACAGTGATGTGTGCTCATAAAGACACAGGTTTGATCGCTCATGGCCATTTCTCAGAGCCTGACATTCACAATATGACTGCTGAAACTCCAAAGAGGTTTGTGTCTGAGCTTAATTAGATCCTGTGAAGCTAAATCAAATCAGTCTAAACGAGAGCAGGGAGCCAAACCCTCCTCATACCATTGTGTGTCTCTTGTCTGCATGTGATTGCTATCTCAACAGAACTATTTGGAGCTTGGAGCAGGGTTGCTTAAAAGCAAAGCCACCTCTCTATCTCTTCTTGTTTACTTCTTCATCCTCTTCTCCTGCCACCCATGCATCTTTTTCAGTAGTCAAGGAAAGAGGGAGTGAGAAGGATGGAGAGTTTTCGCCTCTTACTCCTCCCTCTGCTCACACTGCTTAACCTTGACAAGTCAATATGATACAGATGCAATTTGCTTATCTCCTCCTGACATTACCACTGTTCTCCCTGCTGCGGGGGCATGGGGCTTGCTCCATTAGCATAGCTTACAAACACAGCACTCTCTCTCTCTCTCTCTCTCTCTCTCTCTCTCTCTCTCTCTCTCTCTCTCTCTCTCTCTCTCTCTGATATGAACAAATAAGGACCATCCTTAGGTATTGTACAGTATGGATTTACAAGTTACACAAATACCATATCTTAAAAGGCTTAATAATTATTTTACAAATCCATAAATTCCTTACAGAGAAAAAAATATTAACTGATCAAGCTAATCCATTGTGACTGCATGAATAAGTTGAAAAGCCTTTTTCCTCATCAGTTACCGGCTAACCTAAAATCATAGGGCTAACCTATTCCAGGGTGCACAGTCAAATGCGCTGTCTAGATATATACTCGTGTGTGTCAGGCCGGTGATCTGAGCCCCTCAGCATCTGGCGAGTGCTCCCTGGCCAGAGAAACCATCAGCTCTGTGGTCTCCAGATGCAGGGTGGCTCAAACCCAGGTCCATTAGTCACCAGACCCCGGACTCCTCTCGCTCATCTCACCACATAAGGTAGCGTAATTGATACCCATCAGCCGTGGCTATAATCTCCTTGGTGGGAAGCGGTGCGGGTGTGGGATGCGCACCTCATGTTTGGTTAAGAAGGTGCAAAGCAGGGTCCAGGACTCTGGGCCTGTCTCTTTGCCATCATTCCACTTGAAGGTGAGATGATTTAGGGGGCTGGGAGAAAGTTAATTTCTCTTGATCATTGCGTGCAACCTGGAGCCTTAATGGCGGGCGTAATTAATTCTGCTGATGTTAATCACCAGGGCTGGTCCCCACAATTATCAGCCCTGTGCAGATGGGGTGCGGTGCAGACATGAAAAATTAGGAAAATGAATCTGTAATGGGGTGGCAGATCTAATCTGCGTCAGAGAAAACAAAGTTAGGAAGAGCAAAGAGCCCCAGTATTCCAGGTGAAAGCCACCAATACCGACAAACCCGTGTGGCAGAGCTGAAAAATGTTGCCGTGTCTAAAGTGTTTGATAATTACTGGGCCATTGAATTGTTCTATTGTTAATTCATCATTGTAGTAGAGGTTGAGTTCAACATCTCCTTCCTGGGTTATGGGTTGGACAGGAGGGGAAGCAGCAGTGGTCACATGCTTCTGGAGTCACTGTAAGGTTAATCAGTTTCTACTCTCAGTTGTGTGGGCTTTGCAATCAACCTCCACACTTGTCTACGAGGAAGAAAAATGAAGAATGTGCCACAAATGAGTGAACAAAAGACGAATGGATGATGTACATTGCTTTGCAGTTCATATATGTACGTACAGGTGCAAATCAATATACAAGTGAAAGTCTAGGCTAAAATACACTGAGAAATGTTGGGACACAAACACACAAACAGTGGCCTAAATTAATGTGCATGCACTCGCACACATGCACATACGCACTTGATTGTTTCAATCATGGGCTACTGATGGAAGAATTACTAAAGCATTAGTGGTCAAAGGACAGCTACTCCCAGAGGACGTTTCCTCTGCCAACGTCAAACAAAATTAAGCAAAATACAACTGATTAATTGAAATTGCAGGGGAGCCATTTTTCAAGCTGTTACTTGGCTCTGGCAGTTAGGCATGCCGTCATTCCTATTTGGTCTGCTTAATTAGTCTTCTACTTATTTTGCCTTTAATAAGGCATGCCATAGGTTCTTAGAAAATCTAGAAGGTTGGAATGAATCATTATTCATCATCATTGTTGTTAGAATTGTGAAAACAGAGCAATAGACTGAACTGCTGGTCATGATTTGGTTTAAGTGTATTATTAACTAGCTCAGCTTCACATAACACAGTGAGAGTTATCACACTTAACAGTAAGCAAGACCAAATCTAAACACTGCTTCCTGATTAGAGTAATGTTATCTGTTCTGCAATTTATTACGTTCATCCTCTTTTAAACCTCTGGACTGTGAAGGTATTTAGTAGTAATTACAGTTGTGATCAATACACACATATTGACAATATTGCACACGCTTTTTTTCCCAATAAACATCAAAGGTCAAAGGCACATTTTCCCGAAATGACTCACAGGGGGACGAATGCAATTCTTGAGGTGAACCTCAACAAACAATAATAGATGGACCAGCTGGTTGTTCATTGTTCTGTGGTCAGACGTTTCACAGTAGCGGCGACCAGGTGTTTACACAGGACACAGCCACACAGCCTCACGGCAAGGGGAAGGACATAAGCAGCATTTAAATGAGCCGTGCAAAGGTCCCATATCAAAGCCACATATAGCATCACACTGACACACTCACACACACACACCCACATAAACACACACACACGGACGATGGACTAAAACAATCCGGACTAAAACAAATATGAATTTTTATCATTGCACAATAAGTGCATGCATGTATACTAGAAAGCTGCCTGCCCTTGTAGCGCTTCAAAAATTCCTTTACATGCATCAGTTTTTGTAAGTGCACATCGAAAATTTCTCAGAGAGGACACAGTGATGGAAATTAGTACAGTCATAATTCCAGGGGATCATATGCTAATGTACTCTCGTCTGTTTGTGAGAGAAAATTGCATTGTGGTTATTAGTGTGACACCAGAGCTCTGAGATGGTACTTGGCAAATGTCCTCATCGGCTCACGGATGCCCTCCAAGGATTTACATTTTTATTGCAACAGAACAGAGGCACCAACGTGATATAGCAGCACACACACAGACCAAATACCCTCAACTTGAAACCTTTAATTGAATGTATTCAAATGTGATTCATTGAACAATTACACTCTTATTCTGCAACCACATCGTGGAATTGTTGTGCCTACACTGGGCTCTCCTCCCCTTTCCTCATCCTCTTGCTAACACACCCACTCCCTTTAAATTAGAAATCGGACTGGCCTTTGTAGGAGACACTGAGGGGGAATCAATAGGTGCATTAATTACAGCAATTCATTACCCAAATAAACATGGGACTCAACCTTTGCTGGATACAAATTCGGGGGACGTTAAGTGTTTGGCTAGAGACAAAGGCCTGGACCGGGGTTCCCCATTGCATTAATCTGAGGGATCAAACTCTGCTGAGTGCCAGGGCTCCTCCTGGGATTGTCCAGCCTGGGATCAATCCCCACGCATAGGCAGTGAATTATTGCTACAGAATACAAAGGTGGTCATGTGACATGGCACCAACACTGCTCTGCTGCTTTGTTGTTTTCTCTCTCTCTCTCTCTCTCTCTCTCTCTCTCTCTCTCTCTCTCTCTCTCTGGCACTTAATGGGAGTCCTGCTGGCCCACAATGCAGTGGAATAACAGGGCAGGCTCCTGCTCCCCAGATCCCCAGCTTCCCTGCACATTTCAGGGTCTGGTCTCCTGCCCACAGGCCCACAGAGACTCCTAAAGGTTATTGGCAGAGGACGAAGGTAAAGGACATCCCTCTCTCTCACTGTCATCTCTACTGTGTGTACCTATTTGTGAATTACATCTTCAACAGTGGCATAACAAAACAGGAAAATGATGGATAACACCAATGAATTACTGTTGAGTGGATTGTTTGATAACCCTGAACACCCAGGAAGTAAAAGCACCACCCCTCCTGAAACACTGTAAACAGAGGCAAGTAAAGCACATAAATGCAAGCCTATGTGCACGGATGCCATGGAATATGCATGGGAATACTTAGAATTTATCCAGCAAACTAATTTATTCATTCAATCAAACCCTGAATAACATTAATTGTGGGTCATCATGTAGATTCTGTAATTTAGTGTCCGCAGGGTGACATGTTACCGAAGCATATGGTCCTGTGTAAAGAACAAGCTTCAGAGATTCATGGCTTTATGTTCCGCTCGTGCTTGCTTGTGCTTATTTTTTGTTTGCACTTTACAAGCTTTACAAATTTCTTGCCAGAAAAAGCAAATGTCTTGCAACCATAGAAACAATAGTTAATGTGGCTTTGTGCCTCAAAATATTCAACAGATAACTTATTTAATGAAGGCACTTAAATTATGACAAATCGTAAAAGATGCTGTATGGGTAAAGTCAAGACATTTTTTTTACAAATATACATAACAACATAAAAACCCTTTTTCCAGAAAAGTTTGGGACTGTAGAGGCAGGGCTTAATCATGTCGGGTTGTCCAAAGATTCCATATATCGTTGTATGACAAACCCTGAACATTTATTCAATTGGATGTTCCACAATTAAGAGCTGATAAAAAAACTCATTCCACAGTACACGTTCAGAAATCATTTCCGTCGAACAAGGTAGGAAGCCGTGTACCTCCACAGCTACACACTTTCCACCAGTACCTTGTTGCTCTCCTTAGCCTTTTAGTCAGTTGCTTCTGTTGGCTCCAATAGCTGCGTCTGTTCTTTCCAGTACCTGCCCTGCTCAACTTCTTCCATAACCAACATTCTATCTACATAGTTTCCTTGATACTGTTACAAACGTAAAAGGCAAACTTCAAAAACAAGCACTTCCGTGTGATGTAATTGATGACATCATCAGTACGCTTATACATACACTTCTTAATCTACCTAATCAATACACAACATGAACAAAAAGAGAGGAAACCCCAGTTGGCTCAGGGGCGGTTTCCCTAAATTTAATGAAAACACAAATCAGTAATTTGTTAATTATCTTTAATCCTTATTTCACATGACAAACATACAAAGAAAAGATTTCCAGAGTAATTGACTAATGAACTTACTAATGTAATTGTATTTTCTAAATACGAGCAAATACTCTTGAGTTGGCATAAAATGGCATGCGCCTCTCCAGGAATGTAACTTACACGCTGCGGTGACATGGACCATAACAACGGTAATAAGTCCACAAAGACATTCTGCCTAAATCAGTTCAGTGGGATTGGAGTTTGGACATTCGTATGGAGCGCGGAGTCGCTACTCTTTTGTGTTGAAAGGACCTAGTTGAGTTGGTTCGGGCAACCTGAAGACTATATTTATGTATATGCTTATATTTATTTAAAAGGAGACATCCGACCTGACATCTGACATCTGGTCAGACCATATTTGTACAATTCTTTTTAGTGGTAAAGGTGCAGTATTGTGAGTTATTTTGATAATGCTCACTGACAATGGTTTTCCAAAGTACTCCCGAGCTCATTAATCACAGTAGAATGAAGATTTTGCATGCAATTCTGCCTGAAGCTTGAAAGGTCACCCACATTCAACAGTGGTTCATGGGCCTGGGCTTTGCCCAATGAGCTTGCATTAAAATCCCTGAATCTTTTAACAATTTTATTAACTGTAGATGGTGAAAGGCCTACATTTCTCTGCAATCTGGCTTTGAGTAATTAATGTTTTGTACTAAGTGATAATTTTGTCATGACATTTGGCACATAGTAGTGAGCCATGACAGAGCATTTGGTGGATACTCCTTTTACACCCCATAATGACATCTTTATCTGTTACCAATTAACCTGCAAATTTTGGAATAATCCAGAAAGTTGCTGCTTAAATGTTTTAGAAAATGTTCTTCTATTTTTACTCTGTCCCAACTTTTTAAAATGCGTTGCAGGCATTAAACTCAAAATTTGTTTATTTTTGTAAAATACAATATGCCAGTGAAAACAATATATTTTATTGTAGTTAAAGTTAACTGAAAAATCACACATTTTAGTTTTCATTGCATTTTGGAAAAAGATCCAGCTTTGCTGGGAATAGGGTTTGTACAATACCCTGTATTTGGAATCAATGAGTTAATGAGCAAAACATCACGCAACAAAAATGTATATCCAAATTCTTTATTTTTCTTTACTTCTGAAAATAGTGCTAACAACCACAACAAGAACAATAATGAATAATCAAAATGTTAAAAAAAACAAATTTTACAGGATTATGATGGATGTGCAAACCTGTGCAGCAGACTTCACAGACGTAACCCTACATATCACAGCATGCACATCTGGGCCTAACATGTTGCAGATGTAATTCATGTCTCTATTTGCTTTCATAAATACAGGGCCGGTTTATTAAAACTGGGTATACTTTAACAATGAACATATTCTAAACAAACTCATGTGGTATACACCATTTTGGACTTACATGACCTGCTTCTTTATTGTGATCTGACATTTCATTGGGCAAAACTTTTCAGCAACCCTGAGACCATAGCTGACCTGACCTACTTTTCATCAAGTCCAAGCCCAATGAGAACTATACGTACTCTACGTTTATCTTTGTGCGCTTTGTAATTATAATTTCCGATTTTCCTTATCAAATACTGCTACTACTACAACTCATATAAATACGAGGTTGTAAATAATTACGTATCAGTAGCTTTGAGGTATTGTGAATATCTGGACCCTGTTAAAGCTTTAAACAATTCACTTACACCTTTTAACATTTAAAGCTAAAAGGTGATTAGTTTTTCATAAAAGTCCATTTGAGTTGGCCTCTATCCAGAAGTGTTACTAATTAAAAATCAATCTGTGGGCCATTAGTGTGAAGGTGTGGGCCAAGGTTGTGTGTATCAGAGGATCATTTGTAATGAGGCTAGGTTTGGATCTGAAGGAGGGAGAGAAGGAGGGATGGGAGTGAGGGAAGGTACAGATCTGAGATAATCTGGGGACCTGCTGTTGCTCAACTTAGCAATTGATACTATGTGTAAAGATGCTGAACTTGTAGTCTTCACTAATTGATCCACTTACCCTCATCGGGTGAAAGCAGAGAAATAAATGTGGGTGTTCATTGCATGCGAGAGACTCCATAGATAACTATTAAAGCTGGATTTGTTGCCCTGATTCTGATGGCTGCGAAAGGCATTGCAGAGCAGGAACGCATTTGTCTGCTTTAGCAGGAGTGGTGTTAGATGTTTATGTGATGAATGTTAGCTAACTCAGACCAGCACCTTGGGACAAGCAACCTGGAGCCCAGAACTCTGGAACTTATTAAAGTTGTAGGGATGTATTTCATAGCACCTCTCTAAAATCTGCCCAATTACAGAGGTGTAGCTGGTACTGATGCCTAGCAATTTGGCCCCTTAGTGAGAACTGTAAAGCTACACCACTTTAGTCAGAGGAGACAGGACAATAGCACAGTTTCCTGTGAATATACTGAAACATTTTTTCGACAGAGGCAATAATAGAAATGTGCTTGTAGAAAATGAGTCCTGGTTTTATGTCATATTATGTTAACTAAAAAGAGACTACATGTGTATATTGGTGGCCACTTTTTATCCCCTCATTGTTCTTTATGCAACAGCAGTGGCTAATGTGGCGTAAAAGTCTTTCCTCTACATCATCTGCTGCATGGTAGTAAAAAGATGTTTGACTGTATCATAAGAATAATTGTTGAATGTACTTTGAAGCATTTTACATATGCTCTCTTGGGATGTTTTTCAAAGAGCTGGACTGTATCAGCTGTTTGTAAGGTTAATGACCGCGTCTATGTTTGAATGACCAAGTTTTTAACTAGCAGCCAGGCTGATTTACTGAATTGGGTTGTGCCTTGGTATTTACTGTAGCTGTGGTATGTGTTTGGACCAAGGAATAAAGTAAACCAGACAATTACTTTTAAACTTAAGCATGAATATGCAACATGGAAATATACTGTATGGGTCTTAGTGTTTGGTTGATTTGGGACTGTCATCACTGTTTTAATCATTTAGATTTAAGGCAATAGCCTAATGTTTTGTAATTTGACATGTTTTGGGTAATTTTGCGACAAAACACTTGACACAAGTATTGTGTTTTGAGACTAGATGTAGCAGCCATATTCAGTATTTCCTTCTTTGGACAGTGAGTGTGAGAAGAGCAGCTCGATTATTTCTCTGTGTGTTGGGGAAAGAGAGAGAGCTATTGGGTTCGTTTGATAACATACGAGTCTTGAGAGGGATACGTGGCTGCTGTGACAGAGGAAGCTCAAGGAGAGCTCAATAACAGAGCTGTCAATGTATTCCCTATTTGAGTGTATTTTTAGTGCAGGCATCATGGACCTCATGCATATTTCAATAGATATTTTGTATATTAGGTGCGAGAGCACACACAAACTGGAGTGAGGACTAGCGCAACATGGCTCCAAGAAATATGGGCTTGATTCTTAGATTTGACAGAACAGCTCAGACTGGACCTAGATAGGTGGGGTTTGACTTTCAGTAGATGGGGTAGGAAGACCTTCATTGATTGCATTTTGAGACAACAAATAGATGACATTGAACCCACTATGAGCAATGAGACAAAAAGAAGATGTACAACATATTAAGTTTGCAGCACCGGCCAGTGTGAAATAATACTGTACAAAACAGAAGAAAATTGATAGATACCTTGGCATGCAGCAAGGCAGACAGACTGAACACACACAGGCAGGTGGTTATGTTATGAAGATTTTTTAGTTACAAGCTGCTTTCTAGATTAGATTCTCAAGGATTGCACAAAAGGTATGAATTCTAATCAGTACAGTTGCACATCAAATTTGACATATATCATCATGGAGTTATAGATTATGTCACACAATGGCTCAATTTCTACTGTCTGATTAAATCAAAGTTTATGAAGCTGTCAGTTGTGATGATGGGGCCATAATTCTGCAGCAATGTGTGTATTTGGTGACATCAGAGAGAGAAGGCAAGAGTGCCCCCTTCCTCCGGGTTCTGTGGCTGACTGTGACAGCTCTGTGACCACCGGTCGCTTCATAGCCCGACAACAGCAGCAAGCAGCTTTTTAAATTCCACACAAGAGCTTCAAAGATCAGCCCGGCAGTTTTTCCATTACATCGAGGGCTTGGAATTTACTCTTGATGATAGCTGGATCCTATTAAGAAAGCAGTTTCTGTTGCCTTTGAGGCTTTACTTTATTATGCATATGTCACATTACGGCAAATGTATTCCATAATCGATTCCTGTGATGAGACAAATGGTTGACATCATCCAGGTCTGCATAATGTAAAGGAGACAGCTCTATATTTTGTAATGCAGATGTCTCTCTTGGAAGATGGGGACATTTGGCTACAATGAGCCCTGTAAGGTTAAACATCCTCAGATGTCACAGGGTGTTAGTTCACACTGTGGGATGTACTACAGAGCACTGCCAGGAGAGGGAGTTGTACTTGGCCAGAATTTGACTGTCTCCCCCGAGGCAACCACTTTGTCAGTCCAAGTTTGAGAAAAGTTTAGCATGAAGCATTTGCCAAAAAACACGCTTTAGCATCCAAGGTTCAATTTCCTCCCTTTAGATCAGCAGAAAGATACTGCGAGTTGTGATTAGTACTGTCACAAATAATTTTGTTTTTTGACTGAATTAACTCTAATTTAACACATCATCTGTTGAACAGGCCACATCCATGTCAATGTGTGTCTATTTTGTGTCTATTTCTCCTGATACCTTATATGCATTACTTTTTCTGTGAGAAGAAACGTGGAAAAACACGAGAAAAATATGCAAAGTCCACACATACAGGGAAGAAACTGTTGTCTATATTGAAACCAAATCTTTTCCACTGAGCAGCCATCTAATATAACATGTACTATAACTTTACTTACTAAGCAACTTAGATTTGATATTTTAAAAGCATGCCAAAGTTGTTCTGCATTTATAGAAGTCATCACAGTGTAGATAAGCACACTGTGCAGAAAGTAAAACTACTTATATTCAGTGATGTGAAACTTACACTGACATACATTGAATGCTTTAAATTCATTATGTGGAGATGTTATTTGCGTAGCATTTTAAATAGCATGTGTCAGCAAGAGCTGAACGATAAACACTGCCTCCTGACAAGTAAATGGGGAGAATGAGTAAACAACTTCAAATAATGTGAGGGGAGGATGAATGTGATGAGATAATGATTAAATTAAAGAAGGATTCATTTAAAAAGAGCTACAAAGGACAGCTCCTTTTTAAATTGCAACCTTACTTAGAGGTGTAACTACATGGACAATACCAAAGTCAAAATATCCCTACATCATTGGAAATCCATTGTGTCTATGGATTGGCCTAGAACTTTCAAGGTGCTCTAACGAGAGGGAGAGGAGCGGTCACATTGATGGCAGAGGGGGCATCAGATTTCCATTATTGACTGCTGCAGATATTGCACTGTAGCGGTGTGTAAATTGGTTCCTGAGGGGTTTTCAGCCCTCTGAGCTGGGGCGAAGAGTGTAGGTTCACCCCCACCCCCATCCTCTGTAAATCGTAGTGGCGGATCGCTTCCAGTCCCCCACTGGCGCCAGGCCCCCTCCTCTGATCAATACCTAATTCCAGCCTGTGCAATCAGCCACTGTTGCCCTGGCAACGCTGATGTCACACAAGTTGAGTGCTTGCTGTTACAACAAATCATTTCCTTTAAGCAAACGTAATTGAGTGTTTGTACAGTAGGCTGTCAACTGAGACTATTTACATCAAACCTGAGCCTGCAGGACATTAGTTATGCCTGTTCTCTCAGGGAAGAGCTCAGCAAAGCTGATGACCTCACAAAGTAGCCTGGAGGGGGTAACTATGGCAACACTGGCTACTTTGGAGCGGTGCAACTCCGGAGAGTATCAGGGTCACAGCAGTGCAAGAGATGGGATGGGGGCAGCTTTCTTTTTGGGAGGGGTGAGCTCAAGCACTTCTAACAAAATTAGTCACTTGTCCTTGTTCCCAGCCAGAAGACACAGGTAGAGAAACATGACTGATGTGCAGCTGTACCGTTGCATATGAGAGGACTGTTAAATCAGTTTGCATTAGTATTTCTATTGGAGCCAAAGACAGTTTAATTTAACAAATTAGCATATTAGAGTGTTTAATAACTTGCCATATTTTCAGTCACATTACTGCACTTAATATACAGTGTTCAGTGTTCTACTACAATGGTTTACAGCTGTCAGAATTATTCTCCAAACAAATGCTGGATAAGTCACTAACAACTGTTGTACTGGATCAGTCCAGTAAAAGTCTTGTTGAACCACTTCAGCTCTTTCAAAAACTAGTCTATACAACTGTTAAAAATATTTTTTTTATAGTCTTATTACTATAATAGTAGCTATACCTGAATCAAAAATATGTTTTTCAACCTTACAAAGACACATTTTTAAACAAATATCCACTTAATCCTCATATGAAAAATCCTAAACCCCATGAAATAACCTGTCAAATCAGAAAATTAGATTTCTTTTAGCATTTCGATTATCTCTCTGCTAAAAGCAATTTTACTGTCATTTATCAAGTTACTGGTTATTTATAACTGGAAGAACAATAATATGTGAGATGTATAACCGTTGACAACTCATAAAGAAAAAAAAGGAAGCTCTAAATGATGGTCATCAATACTTTATTGTTTATGCTCACACAAGACGACTCCTTATTTGTGAATCATGTGTATTTCAAACTAATAAGGCGCACAGTAATGTTTGCTGTACGCCAAGTCCACGATTGCCAAAACAACTTTTATATGCTCCATTCCAAATTAAGCACAACACTGAAATTTATGTAAACTAATTTAGGATTGAAATAAGCTGCAGAAAACACACTTAATTGGTAGCTCTGTACTTTCGCTATGAATTGCACATTGAGTTACACAAAAATAAATTTGCTATAAATTTCCCACAACTTTGCCGTTATTTCATTTGATTTCCGTGTAACATTTGATGACTATAAAACATTTTCTGTTTTCAGCGTGTGTGTGCTTACTCAGGAAGCAGTTGAATGAACGACCTCTAAGTCCTTAAACATTGTTACAGCAGATACAGTTTGAGGGATTCTTGTGTGTTTGCTGCTGTTTTCGTATAGATGAACTCTCCCAAGAGCCTCCATGGCCCCTGATTCAATCAGTGTGTCTCCATGTCTACTGTTTCCTGGCACTGATGTATTACAGAGAGCAAGTGGTGGTGTGTGCCGTCACTGCGTGGATCAAGTTATGTCACAGCCATTTCACAGCGGCTGCGATTTTATTCAGTGGCCGTTCAGAGACGCTGAGGGGTGAAGACATTAGTTTGATCGGCTGGCTGTGATCCCTTTATCTGAATGTGGATTGAGTAAGGCGAGATGAAGGTCGACTGGATTTCTTAGTGCACACATGCGCATGCGCTTACACTCACACACACACACACACACACACACACACACACACACACACACACACACACACACACACACACACACAGACACACACGCACTCACGCACGCACGCACACACACAGAAGAAGAGAGCAAAGGGACTGTAACTAAAGAGAGTGAGTAAAAAAGAGAAAAGACATAGGGTTTAATGTTCTTTTTAACGTGATAAAATGCTTTAGAACCTGTGTTTAGTCAGCAACTTCTCAGGATCTGTTTGTTATTTTTTATTGTTCTTGTGAAGAAAAGACCGCTCCTCTTCTTTACCTGGTCTGTCACAAATATATTCTCTATCGCCTGAGAAATTATAACCTTGTATAAACCTTTATATACCATATACCTTGATTTCTTAGGTGTACCTAATGAAGAGTCCAGTGAGTCTATATTGCCCATACAAAAGTAAATACTGCATGGGGGTGGGGTGGGGTGGTGTACACATAAATAAACACACAATTTGAGTAGTTATACAGATATCAAACATGTGGGATTAAACCAAGTTAAAGTGCCCATGTTTATCAAGAGTGGTAATTTTTGAACAACAATGGAGGTCTACAAAGGGGTCGCCACAGCAGAACATGTTCCGCATGTTGACTTGGCATAAGATTTTATGCTGGATTCCATTCCTGCCGCAACCCCTTCGGACCGGCACCAAGGTGGCCCTTGGTGGCTGGCCGGGGCCACACTTGGGTGGGATTTAAACCCGTGGCCTTCTGCATCCCACCCCAATGCTCTACCACTGATCCCTTAGTACTGTACTATATGACAAAAAAAATTAAAAACATATTTCACCAGAATGCCAGATTTGTTTTAATCAATTTTCCCTTGTCGTGTGCATACTGTATACAGGCTCCTTTCAGGCCAATGAGAGTGTTTTCTGCTTGATAGAATATGGAGCTATTCTAATGCTAATCTGATTGAGACCTTAGTGTACATTTCCATATTACTACCCAAATGTATTCTCCTAGTGGATGCTTTATTCAAGGTGACATTGCCTTCCATACATTATTGCAAGACAATATGCTGAATGTGATTATATGGCACTTATTCAACTGAATACAAACTGAATTAAATGTGACTATTCTTCCCTCGTCAAAGGAAAACAAAAGCTGATGTGCTGCTTTGCATATTCCTTGACACTTCCGGACTAACAGATGAGACGTGATTTAAATAAGAGCTTGCTTTCTTCACCTGTCGACCTCCTGTAAATATTATTTATGACCTAAAACACATCTTTTAATTCCAGATATGTATTTTTTGTGATAGCCAACTGTCAGTTGCCCAGCTCAAGGCACTGACTCGTGCCCATTTTTCAAGACCACAATGAATATTCAATAGATTTAGAAAAGGGTGAAAAAAGGGAAGGGGAGCGTTAACATTAATTAATATCGGTTGTAGTAAAAATGAAAGCTAGACCGGTGCTAATTTCAATAGACAATTAATCATGAGGCTCAGTAATTACACCGGGGAGTTTACAAATGATTTTTTTAAGGGGCCAGAGTAAAGGAAAGGAGATAATCCCCAACCCATCACAATCACTGGCTTCCCACCAATCCCTGCAGAAAGAGCAATTAGAGCAAACAGCAGCAGAGCAGTAATTGTGTACCAGGAGAAGATGAAAGCTGAATCTTAATTGCAGTGAACGAAGATCACTTGCTCTCACACCTGATTGTGCACAGGGAAAAGAATGTGCAGGCCAGAGCAAGTCTGTAACACCTCCAGGTGCCGGAGTAAAAATAACTTAACGGGAGCTCCTGGTGTATGAGGGTGTGTAGTACATGACGTGGGCATCCAGAGTGCCTAGTTCTGTCACACTGAACCTGCCACACATATGCAACTAAATCTCACAGGGTATGTTACCATTATTTCATGTTTCATTAGTTATTTTATTTGGTTCAGATGACTATTGGTGAAAAAGTAAAAAAGGCTTTTTGGAATGCTTATGCTTTGTGGTTCAAAGTAATATACGGTTAATAAATGTATTCTGGCATTGTTAGACACGTGAAACATCGCATTATTGTCTTTTTATCTCAAACCTTTTCCATATGATCACTTTACTGACAGTAAGCAGCCACAGAACACAGAAAGGGAGCATATAGAATTTTCTGTGGTGCTTAGGGTGTTGGGGCCGGTGAATCCCTCACTGCCTGAATGAGTGGTGAATTAATACTAAATCAGCTTTACTTTGAAAAGCTTTTGGTGGGCAAATAACTGACAGAACATTTAGATCCTCAGAACTGACACTATTCTGATAATCTGAGGGTTAAGGTGTATACTAAATGGGCATTATCAACCAAAAGTACATAAAGTACATATTTTTAAAAAGTGCATATTTTTAAAGTAAAATATTAAAAATAAACCTAGTTATTGATCACACTCTTAATTTCTAAATAAAGTTATTGACTTTCTATGACTCCTCACAAAGAATTATTGTTTTGTTTGAACTTACATTTGCATTTTCAGCTAGACATATTTTTTACAATATTATAATGCTGTACACTATTAACAGACTGTAAACAGACAAAAGAAAAACATTGTTGGGACTCATGTACCTCATTAAAATGTTTGTTTTTGATCTCTCTAGACCCCCTCATGTCTTCAAATCAGTTACTTATTATAGAGGAGGCTTTTGAACTGCTGCACTACCCCCTGATGTTTTCTCCATCTAAGACTCATTTTTATAAAATGTGCAACTTGTGTTTGAGTTATTACTTTAAAATGTTTTTGTATTTTGCAGTTGCTTTTCTTTTCTTTTTATTAAACCCCCCAAAATATCTAACTATATTTAAAATTATTGGTGCTCCACATTTGAGTTGCTGATCATGTCAGATGAACTAATTACTAACCTGGTCACTGATCCCAGACCAGCACTTATCCAGAGAATAAATAATTTCAAATACAGGTTGCTGTGTTTGACTGTGTTTATGGTAAATCGCAGGGCCTTGCGTGAAAAAATATGAAGGCAGGTCGTTCTAAAAAGGTGTTGAAATATTGTGCTGTCAGCACATTACCACATCACCTCATGACGTACAGTTGGGGCACACAGCACAACACTCAGCCCTTTACCACTGTGTTGTTCTTGGCTGCCTCCTCTCTTTGACTCAAGTCAGGAATTAGCAGAAGGCATCCAAGAGGAAACCTTTATAGCAATTATGTTAACTGGAGCAATTTTGTTCATAAATACATTCCCTGTTTTTGTTCAAAATATTCATCAGTCTATTCATAAAAGCAATTATCCAGTGACACATCAGCCAGCTAATTATTTAGAACCCTTCTGTTAGATCTTTCTTTGGGAATCTTGAGCCTTGTCTTCATGTTGTGAGACTGGAAAGACATGTGTCCTTACATGTTATGTTTGGAAGGTGTGACTACTCCAGTAAGAGCAGTGTGTCCAACATAGCACTTACACGTGACACCTGGTTTAAAATACAGTTCTAGTGGAAAAGCCAGGCTCAGAAGAAACATCATGATCAACAGTGTTTACCTTTACATTTCTTTAACAACCAGTAGTTTCTATTTATTCCATCAAACTTGTTAGACACATTACGATCTCATAATTTCTTCCTGTAAACATGCAGACAATGAGCACGTTTTTACATTGTGATCTACGTTATTGTTTCTTTTTTGATTCCTTGCATCAACCTATCACCTGACATCCCATTTAGCTCACATGGCTTAAAATATAAATGTTTTCCCTATGCAAAGGAAAATAAATACATATTGAATATTGTTATCTTAATAAATAATACAATTAAATGATTAGATTACAAGACGGTTTATATTTTTATCTGCAATTAAAAGTTTCAATGATATTAGTGTACTTTGTCATTTCACTGAAGCACTGTACATAATTTTATTTCACATCACAGTGTCCATTTTGAAAGCTTAATTAATATAAAATAGTAACTAATCTCTACAATCATTTGCTCAACAGTACCAGTGAACGCATAACAAGAAACCCAAGACTTCTAACAGAGAAATCCACAATTTTCTTCTTCACATGCATGACAAGACTATAACTACAGAAATCCAAACTTTCAGTGGTGTATTTAGACAAGAGCACTTGTCCAGTGCGGTACAACTTGATAATCGTTAAGAAATGAATTAGAGCCAGTGAATGATCAGTGCTGCCTGCAACTCCAGTTTATTGTGTAAGAAGATACAAGGGCAGGAGTGCTAGAGCCTTGTGCTTTAACCCCAGCTTCCCGTGTAACAGTATAGCGTTTCTGTTTAACTTTATAATCAGGGCTTTATTAATGCAATGCTTTTCTTCCGCCTAATAATGAAACAACACAAATAAAATAAATTGTGATCAATGAAGGCGAGCAGAGACAGATGAAGAGTCTGTCACACTGGGGATGATACCAATTTATCTCTTTAATGCATCTCCATGGGGTTCTCTCACTAAAGGATACAGATTACTGAACCCCTTGTCTCAGAGGGAAATGCGTGAGAAGAATCCATATAACACACAGAGATGGAGAGCCCTTCTTTCATTTTGTATCATTCATGCTTCTTGCGACTCGCTACATCAAATGCAAGAATCTAGCAAACATGTTTACAGACATTCAGAGGGGAGGATGTTTCTTTGTAATGAAAACTGCAATATTGTAATATAATTTCCATGGCTGCCGATTTATGTGTTTCTTCAGAAAACTGTTTACCCAAATGATTTGAAGTTTTGTTCAATGAATGATGCTTTATTATAATTAAAGCTGCATGTCATGGTTTTCATATACTGAAAGTCTGTAATGGATCGAGGCATAGCAATCACACGGGACCTCTGTGAAAATGAACCATTCTTAGTAGTTTAATGTGTCTTGCTTCAATTTCATGCACAAATGTTTATGTTACATTTATGTTAGAGGTTGAATGTGCATCCTTCTTGTTTGTTAATATGGGGCAAGTTTTTAATGTAAGTGGTTTTATGACAAGACAAAAACAAACCAGGAAGCTGGTAAGCAGAAGGCATTTTGTTTTTAAAACAACACAAGCAATCAGCAACTTGGGTTTTTTCTGCTTCCTAAAAAGGATGAGCCATAAACAACTGAAGCCATAAACATCTAAAGCTTTGCAGCAGGATAAGAGAAAAAAAATCTTGCATGTGCTAATGAATAAAGACAAGGAAAGGCACACCCCTGCAGTAAATCAGGATTTCCCTGCAGCTCTGCTCACAAACCAGAAGCTAAAAGTCACCAAGGTCACTGTGTTGCGTAAGTAAAAAAACAAAACAAAAAAAAAATACTAATAGCGAAACATTTGAGGTAAGCAGTAAAAATACAGCCATTCTTTGCTCCATGAAGAACATTGCTGTTGTTTGTAAAGTGGAGTCTTTGATCCCAAAACTCTCTATTACATATGAAAAAACTAATAGCGAAACATTTGAGGTAAGCAATAAAAATACAGCCATTCTTTGCTCCATGAACATGTTGTGCAGGGTCCAGCTCACGCAGTGACTTGAAACAAAACTCCCAAGCTACACATTTTGTAAGTGAATTGTTCTCATGTAAAGTCACACTTGAAAAATACAGAAACCACTTTGTATCTCCATATACATGTTTTCGTTCATAGAGATCATACATTTTTTGTGAGCAATGGCATTTCAGGAGGCCCAAGGTCAAATTTAGACTAGGTCATAAATTGAATTGTTTGATGGTCTACATTTGCCTCAATAGCAGGGAGAAGGCCATGCCCATAAAAACGTAAAAGACAGGCCAGCCGGCTGCGGGCTTAGCTGCCATCATTGTTGTCCTGGGGACCACGAGATGCTCCCAGTGGAGATTTCATGGTGAATAAAGATTGTTATGGTTCACCACTGACACTCACAGAGGACTCATGGAGACCGTTACTGCTGGGGCTCAGTCAGTGAAGAAGTCACAATGGCAAAGCTCAAAGCTGGAGCCGTTCCATTGTCAGTGGCGAAAAGGGGCTCGTCACTAACTGAGGGCTGCATTTCTCTTTGCTGAGGGATTCCGGGCAGGCACTAAGGGACAGATAGAGCACCATAACATATATTTATGAAAAGATACAGTTTTAGGTGCTAAAAGATGCCTTTGAGTTTTGGAATTTTACTCTATAGTAACACTGTTCTGTCATTTGGTGGAGTAATAGTCTGATTCCCTAGCCTTGTTGACATTGTCTACAGTACACGCGGTGCAACAAAGCACCCATCACAAATCCCATTTATTAGTACTAAAGATATCAATCTTTAAAAACATTCCCAAAACATTATTTTATTTGGAAAATGATTTAGACATTTCCTGAAAAAACTGGGGACGTTCGTTTTCACAGAAATGAAGTAAAAAAATGAAGTAAAAAATGCTTTTGCTGGACACTTCTTTTATGTGGATTATACACATTTGATGTTCTGGTGAGTATTTATGTCACTAAGTGTTTTTTTCAGGGATTGAGCTGAAATAAAATACATGTTTATTTCCAAATTGTGTGGCCCAATAATATGCTTTTAGTGGTTTTGGACAAGTGGAGATCAGACAAAAAGATAAACAAGAAACTGAAGATACACACAGGTCTTTTTTGTTGGAGAATCTACTGATTGTTCTGATTTATCGCAGTTTTTTAAGGCATTTATGAATTAATACACCAAATCTTGTGAAAAGACTAAAACTTTCTGACTTTGCATCCATGCCTTCACCCACTTCTTTCTATAATACATCTTTTATTTTTTTAGATTAGTAATTTTCAAACAATTACTGTTACTATTTTCAGTAGTGGAATAGTGTGGCTCAATGATGTGACATAGTATAGTACAGTATAGTATAGTATGGCATAGTGTGGCTGAGTCCAACTTAAACGCAAAGTTAAAAACTTACCACAAAAAATACAGCTTAGAAGGTCAAAATCAGTGACATGTGTAACAAAGGTTTAGACCAACAAATGCATCAACAACCTTAAAACAAAGAGGTTCCTCAAAGGTCTAAGACATTTTTAACTGCAGTACATCCCAATAATGCTGCAGCATAGCTAAGGTTTAGAGGGGGCTCCCTAAATCACTGCAGTAGGCAGTTTTCAGTGTTTGCTAATAGCACTTGCTGAGTAGATATTAACACATGAAGAGAGGGTGTATTGGTTGTAGTGAGAGGGGGATTTGGGAATCCCTGGACAGGACCTCCATGTAGGTTTGCCCTGCACAGGCCACACCTCACTCCTCCAGCCACCCACTCCCCTCCTGCTTCACTCAGCTACATCTGCTCCTCATTAACACCATTATAATGAGCATTTGCACCTGAGGTAAATAAAACTCTGGTCTGGCTCTTGGTCTGCCTTCTCACCCTCACATCAACAGATCCAACACTGGCACTCTGTTTGTGAACAGAGCTTGCTGCTGGGGTTTGGATGCCCCCCTTCAGCCTGCATGTTTTTTGTTTCAGAGAGGGCAGTAAACGTGGTCAGTGGAGGAGCTACTGGCTACACATAAAACCCCCACAGGTTCTCCATTCACAGCCATGGCCACAAAGCGGATAATGACTTCCATAAATCTGTCAGGACGGAAGAATAAATGTGCATCGGATACACCGACCGTAATTCAGATGTGGCTCTAAGTAGCTGGAAGAATGATAAGAAATGGTTTTCTCTGGAATTGATCAGACAGTGCAGAAATATTAATGTGTTAAAATCCTGGTAAGAGGCAGCAGTAAGTCTCTGCCCTGGGAACAGCCATTGCCTCTGGTGGTCTGGATTCTGGCCAAGTCCAACTCTTTCTCAGTAATGTGAAGAGGTTAAATGTCCTTTCAAAATTCAGGTAGTTTTTAATGTAGCTTTTTTCCTTTTGTCTTAACAATGAACAGAGCTAGAATTTTTTTTTTTTGGGAAGCAACAGATATTGAACAAAGTCCGATGTCTGCAGCAGCTGTCTCTGCAGAATTACAGCACGTTTTCTGGGAACTAATTAAACATCTTCTCCCTGAACAATTCAACATCTCTTTGTCACTTCATAGTCCAGTCATTAGTCCTAATATATGTTGAAATACATTAAGGCTTAGATAAATGGCATTTAGAATTCTGCACAATTTTATTATTCTAACATTATGATAAATAAGACATCCAAATAAAAATCCTCCCCAAATCTGATTTAGTTGGATGTGAAGCAGTAGGCAACTTTGAACAACGCTGTTTTGACAAATGAACATGACATGCAGGGGGAAAATAATTTGACAGGTGACAAATGTTGAGCAGTGATACAATCTGAAAAGCAGGCCACCTGAAATATGACTCAGTCTATTAAAATCATCCATGGAGGATATTGAATGGTCCTTTAAAGACTTCAAATATCTGATAAGATTTATTTGCGTTTGATCAAACGGTTTATTATGATTACATTTAAGACAAAGGCACTGACTTATTATAGCTGCATTTACTTATTAGCTTGGTGTGTTGTGTGTTTGTGGAAAAATATAAATCTCCTTCTGGAAGGACAACAATTATATAGCAATACCATCCTCAGTCAGTACTATAGGCAACTTTTCAGTTCAGTGCAAAATGCTGTCATCACTCTATGTTGTTCAGATGTTTTATGAAACCTGTGCGAGATTATTAGTGAAGTTATTAACTGGCTTTTCTTCCTAAGCTTAATATAAGTCTAACTAAAATAGTAGCACTCCCCCAATGTGTTTGAGTTAGCTCTGGCTGAGTAAAGGTAGGTTTAATTAAATCTATGAATTACTATGAAATCAAATAGATGATGACATTCTGGTCATTGCAAAAGCATGTTTTTGTTTCTGTATCCTAATAACCAGAACATGTTTGCTCTGCCAGGTGGGAAGTTTCCTGTAGTTGCTGTGTGTCCTCAGCAGTGGGGACATCCAAATTTATTTGCAGACACAAAAGATAGACAAACTTCTGAGAGAGGAAGATGCTTAAATATGCATATAAAACACTCGGAAATCCCTGCAGTGGCTATGTGTGACACAGTGCCTTTCACCTGTACACAAACATTTTATTCTGGCTAACATTAATACTATTGTTTGCTTTTCTTCTTCTTCCTTTGTTGTTACTAACCTAATTTATCTTGTTGTGTCAACATTTGTGTATGACACAAATACAACTTTGTTCTCTCATTAGAAAAACAGAGCTGAATTCCTAAATTACTTTTCTTGCCATATTTTTCTATGCTTTTGTCTTATGCAATGCCAACAAAAGTACAGGAATTACCTCCAAAACAGAAATATGTTTTGTAATTTTACAGTTTGGTGTCATTACCATGTATTTAAACTTTTTATATAACCATAGATTTCCATTTATTTGAAGAAATATTGTTCATGATTTATGACCATATATGTCCATGTTGAGTTCAACAGACCTTTTTTTTTACCATGATTCACAGACTCTATTCCAACACAAACACGGGAGTCATGCACAGTGAAGGTCAGATGTTTTTCATTCTTAGCATGTTAAGAAGCTGCTGCAAATACTCCCAATGTGGTTCAAATTTCAGAATCACATTGCATGTACCATAAATTGAGAACCTTCTTTTTTTGGTATGCATGTCAAATAAAGTTTAAAGTAGAAGAGCTATCTAAATTATATAGGTTGGCTCATTGCTTGAAAAAAAAAAAAGTAGAGTTTTACTGGTGCATGTAGAAACACACAAAAACACAGAAAACACAATTGTAGCTATAATTACTTAGTTTACATTTTTACATTTACTCAACTCTGGGGCTCTCTCAACCAGATACCACTATGGACAACGATACACTTACCTATTCACCCTCAAGCTTCAATTCAGGTAAAAAGATCAAAGGTCTTTTTTCCACAAATTTTTAATTTCCTTCTTGGTTTAGAAACAGTATCATGTTTGGAACATGTTGCGCATATGCATGTTAAATGAATCATCTTGAAAAGTTTTCAGTTTTTTACAAGGAAGAACTTTTGAAAATAGGTAGCACGTGGGTACTTAGTGCTGCTTCTTCCTAAAACAGGGATATAAACTCATACACGCATTTTGATTGGTTACATGTGTTCGTGGCCTAATTATCTTTTATGCATATGGTTTTTCTTTTTCCTTTTTAGTTTCTGTTTTTTCAGAAACCAGTGATTTACTGTTCATGAATTTATGCAACAAGGGAAAGCAGCCAGTTCTGGAGGCCATAACTCACAGGCCAAAAGTCGTCCTTATTTACATTGTATACAATACAAACCTGATTTCTCATTTTGTTCTAAGCCTGGTGTGTAAATCTTTATGAGAATGCATGAAGCCGATAATAGTGCACAACTTTGAACTAGTAGAAAACAGGGAATCTGCAATTCTCCTCTATTAGGGCATTTGCAATAATATAATATGCATGTTTGTTATACTGAAATGAACCACAAACTAATTATGAATTCTTGAATACTGATTGTAGATTTTGGCTGCATATGAACATTGGATTCCCAACATGAATTGCAATATTACTCACTAAAAAGTGATGCAGTTGAATCCCTTAAGTTTTTTATTACGGTTGTTTTGTGTGTATTTCACTGGTGTTGGCACCGCGGAGTGTATAGTGTGGGAGCAATAGTAAAGACACTTTTCTGAGGTTAATGGATGAGCTTAACGTCTCTCTCAACCAAATGTCACTTTTATGGCCGACTTTGGCAGGGAGCCTTTTGTTTCATTAGACTGTGTCTTTATCATTTATGCATTGATGGGAACACAAGGTTTTGGGGTTAGAGACACTTATTCTCTGAATGCTATTTCACTCATTCAGCCACAGGGCAAAGCTAATGGAATCTGCTGATCCCTACTGCTCTAAAAAGGCTTCAGAACAGAAAGACAGCAGCCCAAACTCTGTTTGAGATTCTGTGCACAAATATTGCCAGAAGTAATACATTAAATGTTTTACATTCAAAATATTTGATGGCTATCAATAAACTTCATAACAGCGTTCATAAATCTATAAAAGTATCTTTCAGTTTGTTTGCATTCTCATGAGCAATGAATTCTCGGTTTCCACAGGCTATGAAACTGAAGCGTGGATGTGTTACGTATTTTATATTGATTGGGTGGGCTTATTTAATTCAATTGCTGCATATCCTTACTTGGGGGTGCAGTGAAAATCATTCGAGAATCAATGGTCGGAAGCAAGCAAGACAAAAATAATTGACTGTTTTCAAACTCCTGCAGGCAAGTAGAATAACTAACCAAAACAGCTCCCAGGGATGTCTGAAATTGGTTTTGCAAATCCTTCACATATCCACATATCCAAACCAAGAAAATGGTAATATGGAAATCCATTTTAAACTCTACAGCATGTGTGAAGTTGAATTTCAGTTTTTTGTGTCTTTTTGACACTTGTTTTGTTATACAGTAGGCTGTTGGTCAGTAAAGTCATCCTCAGCTAAAGGAGAGACAGGGTGTGTTGTTTTATCTTGACATGACTGGGGGTGTTCAAACCAGATGTTGTGAGGTGAAGCTCTCCTCCACAGAGCTGCCTCCCTGGGTGCCTGGAGGTCTACTTCCAATCTATTTGCTGTAATTGCCGTCAGAGTGTACACCTTGGAGTCCTCTAATTCCCTCTTTTATTTCAGCCACCATGAGGGAGACCATCTGTCCTCCTGCCTGCACTTCCCCCACCCTTTGGCGTCAGGTCTCTCCCAGTCTGCACAAACACACACACACACACACGCACACACACACACACACACCACACACACACACACACACACACACACACACACGCACATAGACACACAAACATCAACACACCATACCAAGATTTTTGTCTAAAGCTTTGATACACCACAACACTGTCCAAAAGAATCACATGGTTGCAGCAAAGGACAGGAGTGTAGGTTTATGAGGTGCTGCAGAAGGTGACTGTGGTGTTGTCACATAAAAGGCAAAAGTTGTCCGAAAAATGGAAGAAAAGTAACACAGTTTTCTTATTCATTCAGTTCTCTGGAAAATGAGCGCCTTTATCCAGACTCTTAGGTGTTTATTGCTAGAAACAGACTGGCCTTCGTCCCCTTTAAAACTTTGATTATATTGTGATAGTTGCTACATTTCTTGAGTCCTGCCCCCAGGGAAGGCACACTCAAGCTGTTGTTTGTAGTTACCACAGTCTCATGTTTTCTCCTGAGGTGGTCAGATTTAGTTTGAAGGACAATAGCTTTGTTTCAGACCATTGATGACAGCCTTGACCCCAGCTCCTTGGCAGAACAGGTGCCGTGCAGGTGCACAGCTTTACTATCATCCTAACATCTGGCCTTTGTCCACAAGTTGCCCTCAGTATCTCCTGGTTGTGCTCAAACCTAAGGGAAAATACATTTCTGTCTCATTTTTTTTTTAAATAAAGGATTTGAAATGTGAGCTGCAAAGATGTTTCCGCTCAAACAAACAAACAAACGAACGAACAAACAAACAAACAAACGAACGCACAAACAAACAAACAAACAAACAAACAAACAAACAAACAAACAAACAAACAGTAATAACACAAAGAGATGCTAGTAGTAGTCTCCAAAACTGAATAATAAGTGACATTTTCTGCATCTATCTCACTGCATCCACGCTCTCTCACTGCATCTTTGTTTTTGGTTTTCTAGACTCCAGCCAGAGTGTCTGGGGCGCGACTGATTTAAATACCATCCCATCTCATTAACATGCACAGATAGAGCTGCGAGGGCCAATTACATTCATCTTGTCATGTGGCTGGGCTTCCAAGTCGTTAATATTTTATGGCAACACGATCCCCCAGCCGCAGCAGCAACACACCAGTGCTCTTACATTATTCTACAGCTCAGGACATGAGATCAGAAACATCCTCCTGAATACACACTCTCTTCTAGGTCATGACAATATAAGCATGAAAAATGAGTGGAGGGGGAAACTGCTAGAAACCCACATATAGATATTTCACTTTCATGATAACTGATTATTATCAGATGACAAAACCTTAAAAAAACATGAATACGCTGAGGAAAGATTTTATTGTTTTAACAATGGGTGCAATAAACCCCCTAAAAGGGAACACTGTATAAATGTATTTATTCATTTTAAAAAGCTTCTTGTTGTAAATAATTTTACACATTGTAGAACCCAATTAATTGTAATAAATCAAGGAAACTGGACTTATTTGCACATAACTGTCTCATGAAGTTCTTTGTTGGAATGTAAAGGTATTAATGAAGTGTCTGATGTCTTACTCTCATCTCAAAGATGAGAAGTAATTTTGTCCCTTAGTCCTAATGATCCCATAATCTATTAACTGTCACTGTTACAATATTCTCCCAATACCATAAAGTGCAGAGAGGGATGCAAATGTGAGCATCTACATTGCCATGACAACTGGCTAACACCATCTGCTTAATGGGTCATCCAGTGTGAGGATGGTGTAATTCCAGAGTATCTGGATGAAGACAACTGGAAAACCCTGATAGCCACACACATGTAATTCTTGTCTTCCCTGTTACTGTTATTAACATGCAAAGATAATAAAATTATCATGTTAATACTTTACACGCTAACCTTTGTTCCCATTAAACATTGGTTGTGTTTAAACATGCATGTATGAGTAACAGAGAAAATTAAAGAAAGGCCTCAGTGTTTGGTATTTTATTTGACATAGTGAAAAGAGAAATACCTGAATAAAGACACAGGACTTTATATATTGGCAGCTGTTTGACTGAAGTCCCATGAAAAGACCAAAACCAGCAATGTGATTATTTGCCTTTCAATAAATTCCAGCTTCTTCACATGCTCCGTTTAATTTTTAAAATGACTAATATGTAAAAGTTACAGCTGGGCAAACATTACTGAAAGGAGAGTAAAAACAAGTTTGATGCACTACTGAGTGCTCAAAGCAGCCACATGGTGGATGTGATAATGACTCAAAATAAACAAGACTGCTCAACTTCATCATCATAATGAAGAAACACGTCCCAGAGAACAGTTCAATGGTGTCACTCTTTGATGTGGCTTAAATGTTTTTAGAAAACCATGAACATTTGTGGCACAGATACCTAAACTCTACTTTGTATAAAATAAAATACTTTACCTTAAAGGTAATGGGTTGCTTATTAAGTGTTTTTTGCAATAAACAAGTCTGTTTTCAAAGAAATAAAACACCTAACTATGTGCAGATTGTCTAAAATTTTGTTTATCATATCAAATCAATCTTGTCCTTACTGACTAAAATTCAAATTACTTCTTGGAGTAATTAGGAAAGCCAAAGGAAAATCAATAAGTGAGAGTCATACACAAGTAAAACTCACACATTCACCCTATCAGAAGAATGATTTCTTTGTTTTTCTCTCAAATAGAGGCCCACAGTCAAACATTTTGCAACAGTCACCGTAGCATTTCAGTTACATGCTTGATGAATAGACTCAAATACAAGTACAATAATCCAAGTGAAATCTATAACCAGGCGCCTGTAATTCCTTTAATGATTTCTCTAATGAAAGTGACCAGTCTCCAGAACAGTGGATACAGCTTTGTAGCCTCTACTGTACAGTGGTAGCATGGCCTGAGGAGACAAGCTCAACACATTTCTGTCTGGTAACAGCAACCTACACCGACTCGCCTCCTGGCTCTGTGGCGATATGTGCTGAGATTGATGTGTGTTCCTGACAAATAGCCTGGACGGCCATTTATATGGAAAGATGCTGCTTGCCAATGTGAGGGGAAGAGTCACTTAGCAGAACAATTTCCTCACACAGCATGGTCCTTTCACTTCATCTTGCCAGCAGAAATTATATTTGGAGAAATTGCCTTGCTTTCATAATATTCTATTTATTGTATCACAGATCTAGCTTCACCTCAAAATAATGGTGGAAGAAAAGATCTGTTCCTTCTATTATAAACCATATTTCACCAGACAAACTATTTTTTAAGCTAACATATAGAATATGTTTGAGTCACATCTATGTACTATATCCATTTACTGAATGAGAAGCACAGTATTGGCTTTAGCTTGAAATCTAGAAACAATGAGGCCTTTGGAATTCTTCTCGTCATATGCACAAAGGCATTAAATTATTTCCATGTTATCATGTGACATTTAGAATAGGTTGTTCATTAATGTTGTGACTGTCAATGATTTCACACTCTAGTAAACACTGTTGTAAACAATATCTGCTGTGATTCAGCCAGATCCTCTTTTAGTTACAGTGTTGAGACAATGACTTTTCTGTGACCAATAAATACAGTAGAGGGTGCATACAGTAGAGCCATTATCCAGAACATTAACAAATTTTCAATCGACAGAAAAGTCTGATTCAGTGCTCATGCAATTTGTTAGTGAAATACTTGTGAAGTGTGCTGCGTTTTCTTTCCAGGGAGACATGTCTTCAAACTATTCTCAGGTATATAAAAACATATAATAAAGAGTAATAAAACCAAAATCTTCTGAACATTACTCACATCTCTTATCTGTTGTGTCCTCATATCTCATTTCTCAAACAGCCAGAGCTACAAAAGCATGAGGTGTGACCTGCTGCTCACTTTGCATATCAACCATCTTTCTGCTGACAAACGTTAGCTTTAATAAAACCACAGAGCGAAGATGGGACTGGGAGGGAAGCCCACCAGGACAAAAGTGGAGCTGAGACAATTTACCAGGAAATGAAAAAGTAGAATTGTCTGTGGGAAATATCAAAATCATCATAATCATTTGTCAAACTGTGATATATATCTTTACTGCAGCTCCGATTGTATATCTGTTATAACTAGAACTCACTGCTTGACAACATTTTATGCTCTTTGTCTGCATCTTTCCAAAGAACAATTCTGTGTCCATTCAAGACTTCCCTATTGTTTTATTAACAATTTGTGGATTGATTATTAAATGGCACCAAATGATACTTTGTCCCTAATAGACTGTAGTACAGATGGACAAACATGTCATGTTCTTGAGACAAAGCTTGCTCATGTCGTACACAATCAAGTTTGCATTACTGTAGGAGACAGTTATTGCAGCATTGGCTGGCATAAACTATACAGCACGAGGGGAAATATGGGCATAACATCATGTAAGCTATGTCAGTATGTTTAAAATGTCAACATGGATAAGGATTAGTAATCCCATTTGTGAGCATAACATTTTATAAATTACATTAATCATTTGTAAATGTTTGCTTTTTTGCAGCAGGTTAGATGGGAATATTGACATCCCTGTGTCCCTTCGTTTTCGTTTAAGATTACTTGTTTTTTTCCTAAAAGGGAAAAAAGATATAGCATGCTAATTAGTCAGCTTTAGAGGTGCTGATTGGTGGCCAGGTAAGCTGCTGCACATCTGTTTCATGCTAGACTAACTGGCTGCTGGGTCTAGCTTCATGTTTACTGTACAAAAATGGGAGTGGTATCATTAAAAGCAACTCTTTAAGCTCAAGGCCACTATTTTTTTTTTCAAGGACTTTTTATACAACTGTGAGACCATGGAAATACCTTTGAAGATACTTTGGAATATTTAGGAATAGCAGGTGAAAAATATGTAAATCATGTATAATATTTTTCCTTTTTAAGGAAATGAAGGAAAGTTTTGTAATCAAATGGCTCAGTTCCAACCTGGAGTCCTTGAAAATAACTTGTTGACCAAGTGGCCATTGGCTGTAGTGTAAAGCTGCACAGGTTTTGTTTACATTTCTGCACACCAGGTCTTCTTTTTTAATGGCCTAAATGGAATGATGTGCTGTGTGTCTAGTGTGGGAGCCATCTGTTTTCCTGTTGGAGCAACATGCCCTCAGCATCAGAACGATAACTCAGGAAGGTTGCAAAAACTATCAGCAGACTGAGAGCATATTTAAGAGTTGTAAACACAAAACAAGTCTTTAACTGAACTGCTAAGGGTGACGCAGACAGTAAAGCATTTGTTTTATTTTATGAGGAGAGGATGATGTTATATAATTTTAATCAACACAAAAATAATCAAATCAGAGAGAATGCAAAGAGGAGTAGGTGAAATTTAATTTCTGTATTAATTCTAACTTGATATCATCAACCTCGACTCACTGTCCTGACACCTCCAGAGCACAGTGAGCTGAGGGCAGACCACATGGTGAGAGAGAAAATACTATTCCCAGCATTTCCCTCCTGCTGTTGTTCTTCTCCCACTGAGCTGAGAAGACTGTCTATTAGAAGGCGACGTGCCAGCACAGGCAGCTCTGATCTTCAAAATGGTCTCTGACAAGGGAGCAAGGACGACTTCCTTTGCAACATCCTCTCTCAGGGTGCAAACAAATGTAAGAGTTTAGTTTTTGTAGAAATAGGAACCACTGAATAGTGAAAAGTAAAAAGTCTGGTAATGTATAATAGTAACATTTGTGTATTAGGACTTCTTGTAACAGGTCTGAAATTAAACTACAGTGGGTTGATGGACATAACAGCAACACACAGAAATCCCTAAACATCATAGGCTCGCCGGCTATTTTAGTTGCCGCTTCATATTTCCCATCCTCATGTGGCTAGTTATATTGTTTTCGTTGAACTTTAGTAAATATTCTAAACAGGATACATTGTTCCTGTTCATTCTCCGATATGTCTGGCCCAGAAAAGACGATTGTTGTGGGTTGCCTTTAATTGCTCCATCTGTACAGTATCCCATCGGGACCTTGGTGCTTGTGATTCTTTCTCACGTACAGGCTGAGCCGATAACTTCCACCCAGACCCAGAGTAGAACTGCAACTGCAGCAGTGCACTTCATTAAAGGGAAGAGTACACTTCAGGAGAACCCTGTGCTTCAGCTGGCAGCCGCTGCTTACGTAATCAGATGTCCCAAGCACATGAAGCATGGTGTTGTATGCTGGAGCCAACTGCTACATTTACTCAAAGGATGTTTCCATCACTGGTGTGTCATCTGGAATCCGTTCCCTGATACCTTTGCTCCATTCCCAACCAATTAACACTTGATGGTCTGCGTGAAGGTGGTTTCCACTCCAGTTGAAGCTAATCTAAATAGTAAATACATCTCCAGCTGACAGATCCTTGGGTTTAAGGACCTGGAAATATCAAGTAAAAGTCTTACACAAGCAGCCACAAATGTTAGATTTGATGTATCATAAGTGCTTTTTTATTTAAATTGTTCAAATAACCCAGTAATTAACCAAGACTGTATAATTATGTACAACTTACTTATTACTAACTGAAATTTTTTTAATTTAGTATAGCTTCACATTTTTAAAAGAGTATGTAGATGCCCATCTGTACATTGAAACAGGTTTTTCTGACTATAATCATCCTAGTCCAATCCAAGTTTCTTTCTAACACACTTCCACTAAATCTGAATGGCAAACAAAATCCATGGTCCTTGATCTGTGAAATCATGCATTAAGTTTGTCTTAAGTAAATAAAAACCCAATATTCTTAGAACTGGTCAGATGAGGGGATGAATTATGCTGCATTAAATATATACAACTTGATTTGTCCAATTCCAGTTGCTTAAATCTTACATTAAACTTAAGATATTTCTGCACAGATTGAGGGCTGTGGATGGTGTCTAACATCACAACAACATTTGGAGGGGCTAGTAACAGCTAATGTGTAACAGACATTGCAATGACATTACAAATGATCAAGAAAACATCTTGTCTAGTTAATAGTTCTATAGGGCAGACTTGGAAAATCAAACTAAAGGACTAAGGACTAAAGGACTAGACTACACGAAATTCAGGGAAGAGTTGGAACATGCAGAATGCAGATGGACTATAAATCTGGAACAATAGAACCAGGAAGACAGGATAAAAAGTCTGGCAGAGGACAAGAGGAAGTAGGCTGGTAAACAGTATATGATGCACAGCTATTGATGGAAGGGGAAACAAGTTTACAGGTGGGAAATCAAGTGACAGGGTGTTGTGGTTACCGAATCAACAGCCAAGCAAGGTAAATAATAAATGAATAACTCCAAACTAGTAAAAATCAAGCAAAAAAACCAAACAAAATATCAGTATGATGAACTAGCAAGAAAGTAAAGAGTAGGTAAATATATGGTATAATATTAGGTGGAAACCAATGTTAAAACACACACATACACACACGCACACCAAAGTAAAGAAAGAGAAGAAAGATAATTCCAGAACATGAATATGATAGACTATTTTTGTCGTTTATTTTAACAAGTGAACAGTTAATATAAGATTAAATTAGTATTAGATAAGAGACTATTATTTCCTGTCTGATAGCAGTTTATATTTCGGGCAAATTCGGTGAAAACCAGCATGCACACAAAAAAATGGGATACACTATGCAATAATAATCCTCAGATCTGTCTCATTGTAGCATCTACTTTTACACTGATGTAGCATCAATGACTGCTGTGCAAACGACTTGATTATCACGTTGTTTGGACAGGATGAATGTATTATCAAAGGCAATTAAGGTGTCGCCAGTGTTTGTACAGAGAGATGGATGATGCTTTGATGATCATGATGAAAAGCCATATAGACCTAGAATAAACTGCCATGATTATCAAACAAATATTCACACAGCTGTTGGCTTGTTTTTATGTTTTATGAGAAAGTGACAGACACAACATGCAGAAAAATGTATTAATATGGTTCGGTCATAATTTGTGAGACATTGTGTTACATTAACACACACACAAGTGTAAAACAGCAATGAGGCCTTTGCAGGGGCTTGAAGAGATAAAAGGCATTTTCATTAAGCATCCTGATTGGCTACAGACATACACACCCTAATGTTCTTTCAAAAGGGAAACCATTTCCTCAAGGCTTTCCCCATGAACTTAGGTACAACATGTTTCTCGTGACTTTATTTACAGTCAGACACTCTTAAGCGTGTGCATTAGTGCAAGAGATTTATCACTCAAACCTGCTTCATGCGAGAGGTGCTGTAACTCTTCTCTGTGAGCTCTAACAAGAGTGCAGAAAAATGTACAGTAATGCAGCCTCTGAAGGAGTTTCTATGAAATTTGCTCAATTCTGGACGTCTGATGATGGCTGGTGTGGAAGGTAAGTGCAGAGTGATGGCATTGGTAATTGGGAAAATAGGACCTGGGATATGAGGTGTTTGTAGGTGTAGTTAATGGAGGGATTGCTTTGGTTAAAGGCTAATATGAATCATAGAAACAGTAATGTGTTCTAAATATGGACGTCCATGCTGTCACCTCTGTTCAAACAACCTGGACTGATGGGTTTACACAAGTGACAGATTGAGGTCATGGCTCTAAACTATCTTCCCCATGTCCTAATGGAAATTTGCATCACATCTAAATCTTATGTAGGAAATGAGAGGGATCCAGGTACAGTACCTGGCTGCTTGTAAAAGACAATCTTCAGGAGGACCATGCATTTATTGATGGTCCTGTGTGCATGTTGCGGTTAATTATTATTTCCACAGGAAATCCCTGTTTCCAGCCACACCAAACACACACACACATACACACACACACACACACACACATATACAATATTGAATCTCCCAGAGGGGAAAGGGTAATTTGTCCAGCTCAGAAATAAGGGTCTCTCCATTTCTCTCAGCAGGATGATGAAAAACATGAAACCTTGCAGCTAATGAAAAGAACACTCAGGATGTGTATTATTATTCCATCAGTCTCACCTAGTGAGCCCTGGCCTGGGTCCATGCCAGAGGAAGGGCCACAGCTTTTCCACCCTCTCCTTTCAGAGCGATCTCGTGGTAGACTGCCACTCGCAGATTTCCTCTTCATTCATTCCACAGGAATTTGGCTGCCATTTCCTGAGCAGAGGAGAAGGTTTGACTGGCTTCATGCAGGGCCAAACTGGTATTTATCTAACCACACACTGGGCTTGATTCATGTGAAACAAGCACGCCCTGTAAACAGTCTCATTACTGAGCTCCAACACTTCATTACTCAACAGGCCAAGTCACCGGCTGGAGCAGGAACCTAAAACGGTGTAAATCGTGGTTTGAACACGTTTGCCTCGATACATTTGAGGGGAGTGATGGATTTATCTCTGAGGTAACATGATCTTAACATGCAACTGATGTGGTTTACCCTGAGAGCAAAATCTCTGAGAGCAAAGTTTAAAGTGGCTGCTGCATAACTCAGCCTCCATGTTGACAACAGGATTTCTCTGTACAGCATTTAGCTCAATTATTGCTCACTGACACTCGTGTTGGCAAAAGACCTTATGAGTGAAAAGTGCAGATTTAATCCTTACCACAGGGCCCCGCATGTCTAATAAGGGTGTTGGTCAGTCCCGACCTGAAGCACTTACACCAACACATTGTAACCTCAAACAAAGCCACCCCTGCAGCAATGCTAATCTCGTATCCTCATTAGCTTTCTACTAGCACCCTCAACATGACAATTTGCTATACAACAAATCAATGTAATGTAATCTAATACGTAATTTGATTTAACAGTGACGAAAACAGACATATTCATTGCCTCCTAACCGCATTACGTTTATCACAGTGGGAGTCACACATTATTTCCTAATATCCACTGTCATTTAATCTGGTACATGTGCACAACAGGAATCTAGGAGGGAATCATTGCCTCTCTAAATCTATTTGTCGCACCTTTCAAACTCACAGCTCTGCTCACTGTGGGTCACCTGTAATTTGCAACGTTAAATAAAGGGCAATTCATTTCCTGCAGGGCCAAGCAGTAACCCAGACAAATACTGAATCAGCCACAGATTCAAATTCATTACAGACAAAGTGCCGGGCTGTTTCTGTTCATACCTGTATACAGCCATGAATATTACAGCAGTCTGAGAAGTTGTGACAGTCAACACACAGGACACCGTCAATAAAAGGATAAGAAATTAATCAGTGCAAGATAACGTCATTATAAGCTGCGTCTGACTTATCATTTTTTTCATTATATTTATCACCATGACCATTTTGGCCTCTGAAATTCATACATTTATATGTGGTTATTTCTTTTCTAGTTTGGCAGTGAATCCTTTTATTTTGAGTTGGATGAATAATTTGTAAATTGACATGGGGAGAGATTTAAAAGAAAACATGATGAAGACACAGTATATGTTATGATTCAGGTTATAATTTTTATTTAAGCAGCTGTTTAACCCCCTTGGTAAGGTGCTGCGCTGCTATGCAGGAGACCAGTCGCATGAGTTTGAGGGCCGCTGTGGTTCAGACTGCAGGGTCAGATATGACTCCCGTCTTTCGACAAGACACTGGACACAGAAGCGCTTTCATTGTGGCAACTATTAAGAATTTCCGCATTATCAATAAAATAAATCAAAACAAATATTTCACAAAAGTACAATTTTGAGGTGTTTGTTCCTTACTTAACGTATATTGTTCTTCTTCAATGAATTTTAGGGGGAAATAAAATACGATTTACTCTCTTACATCTGTTTACCAGATATTGAAAGTTATTTATTAAGTGGGAAAGATATATTGGTGAAAACAGGATACATTTATAAAGCATGATGGAGTATGACAGATTAAACTACTCAACAGTATATGAGGTTGTTGAAATGAGCACGACGTTGATAAGGTACTGTAAATAAATACTTAAAGCTCTGAAGTCTTAATATAGCAGTAAAAAATAATTCCATTATAGTGACATTGACAACAGTGACCATCCCGCTGCATAATGAGGACTTTTGCTTTTAACAAATTTTGATGTTATTACTTCTACATTTTACTTAAGATTTCAAATGTAGGACCTCAACTTAAGTCTAATAAAATGTTGTGTTATTGCTACTTTACCTTAAATAAAGCATTACATTGCCTCCAACACGTCTTCTGTGAAATCTGTACACCACTGTTTAACCAGTATTTTGTTTTTTGTTTTTTTTGTCATGCAACAAAAGCTGGATGTTCACAAAGATTGCTTGAATTTAAGAAATAAATTTTATGACGTATACAACATGAAACCTTTACATGCGGGTACAGTACAGCAGCAATGTATCTTAGCAGAGCTTCTAAGCATCTTTGAAGAATGACTGTCCAGTAGGATCTGGCCATAGTGCAAGCCCTGCTGCAGAGCAGGGACTGTGTTGCTGTCTGGCTGTTTTCACCTGAGCCAAACAAATGGTTGTGTCAAGCTATCTCTGTTCATATACTCCTCCAGTCCAGAAAGCTTCATTTTTCAGCTGGAAGCGGCAGGCAAGCGACTGCGGAGGAAGGTACATGACCCTGATGACTTCAGTGGCACTGCAACCAACTGTGGGACAGAAATTGATTTTGAAAATGTAGACCATGCACCTGGAAGCTGTAAGGTGTTCCCCATAAACTCTGTGATCTGATAAAAGACTGCGAAATTTGGTTATAACAAATAACATCTTGAATATAAAAACAAGATTTTTGCATGATCACTGCTTTTGAGGGAAATATAAATCTGGTTTTACATTGCTACAAACACAGTGTTATTATTTGCTTTTCCCACACAACATAAATACTCCATGTTTTTAAAAAGCTGCTCTAAGTGCTCCTGATGTGAAACTTCTTAAACTCAGACAGACACTGACCCTTCACTTCAACGGGTGTGGAGGTTTATAAATGCTTGAGGCTGTACAGCAACACTTGCCTGCGCCAAGGCAAACTACAGTGTTGCTTCTGTTAATGTAGCATAGAAATGATTATGACAGGCTTCATCAGTCCTTCTGATCTCAGAGAAAGGCTGCATTTAGTGCAGAGTGTACTGCGGTTTCTGAAGAATGTTCTCGTGTCTCCAGCTTTCTATTTGCAGCTGGGATCACAGGGCTGTTTTCTGCGCTGTGTTTACAGTTCTGGTCCTGCCAAGAGGAGAGAAACAAGAATAGGGCTTGATACTGTAGGAGCAAGTGGTTGTGTGGTTATCAAATCATCAAGGAATAGACATGAAAATTGGGTCATCATATGTAAACACATCAAGGTTAATGAGTTACTTTTGAGTCCACAGTTAATTTGTTTGAGAGAAAATGTGGTAAAAAACCCTGTGTAAAAAAATGTGTAAAAAAAACAAAAAACAATTTTCTATCAATTTTCCTTTTTTCCTAGTTTTTCATTCCTCAAAACGTGCAGAGTCTCAGTAAACACCATAGTCATATTCTCTGTGCCCTGCCAGCAGGGGGAGTAGTTTCTGAAGGACTTCAGTTTCATTGTCATGTCCAGCCTCCTGTCTGTACCCTGCAGCTTGGCTTCCTCCACAGTCTTAAATCACATAAATGACTGAGAGAAGCATCTGCATTCCACCACAGTTGAACTTTCCTATTGTGGTCATGTTGAATGTTTAATGTAAGAAAACAGGAGAATAATTTCCATTAGAAAGTCAAGGAAACACTTTTATATTGTTTAATAGACACCACTAGTGGAAGTGTTATACAATATACATAATGATTTGCAGATGTTAGGATATTCATTGGATTATTACATTTTCTGTTGTGTTTGTTTAAAAATCACAAAAAAAAGACGCATGCGAAATCTATGTATTTTTCATTATGTTCACAATGAATAAGTCATTTTCTACTGATACTTTACATGAGACTGCAGTCATCAGTATTTTTCAGGATTTAGAAAAGACAGCTCAGTCAAACCACAAGATGGTGCTCTAAGAGGAGATTTGGATGTGCTCACAATAAGCATAAAAACAGGAAATGTGTGTATGCATTTATTGTACCCAGCTACAGTACACATGCTGCATGCAACCTGATATTTTTGTGAATGAACCCGTATGATGCCTTTGTCAGACTTTATAATTGGGCTGTTTATTTGCTTTTTAGTAAAACCTTCTTCCTGGCTTTCGGAGTCTTCATGGAAAGAACAAAGGCAAGACAGACAACCTGGTCAGGAATCATGTTTGTCTGATGAACGACAACAACATTTACTGCCTCTGAAAAGACAGGATACACAGTGCTCAGGGAGAAAACAGTGAAACTGTGCTGGAATGGTGGTGGTGAACAATGCAAGAGGGCGGCTGTCAGATTTTATGGTCTGGGATCCTGCTCCCAACCCCCACCACCAGGTCCCTCTTCCTTCCTGCAATGTACTGTAGCTTACACTTGAGCCAGTATGAACCACGTTTGCTGAAAGAAGCGAGACAGAACAATGAAACAATGAAGCCATGTAGACAGAGGTGCCAATGTGAAGCAAAGAGTGAAACTTGTGGTTTGCAGCACCTTCATGATGTTTTTTCATGCCAATCACTTTAACCGTAACAGTATTAAATCAAACTGTACCTTGGTGTTTACATACAGTATTTATTGTTTTTTTTTTCTGTTAATGCAGAATTTAGAAAAATTAGAAAATGAAAAGCTTTTAATGCATTAAAACTTATCTTGTGATTAAAGTTTAAAAAACTGTTTCTATTGTTTTGCAGTCAACTTTGCTAAATTAAAATATAAACTTTCCATTAAATAATGTTTACATTTATAACACTAAAACAAGAATGTACCTTAAATGCTATAAATGAAACAAAAGAGTAATGCAGATATCCTATGTTTACATGTAGAATTTCTTGTGGGCAATTTTAGTTTCAACATCCTTTTCCAACATCTGCTAGATGTGCTCTGATTTTCACCAGTGTTCACCGGCTGTGAAAACCTACGTTAACCATGGTGATGGGCTACAGAGGAACCTGTCTCTGACACTGCCATAACAGCTTGAACTGTGGTCATCCATCAGCATTGGGTTTGATATTAAGGCCTGCTCCCTGGTGGGTCATTGACACAGATGACAAACCTGTCTGAAGGAGTTACAGAACTGCCAATCCACCCACTGCGTGCCACTAACTCAACAGATGTCCACCCAATCACAAACCTAGGGCTAAACCGAACTGCCAGAAAGTCCAAATACTGCAGTGCAATAGCTATTTCTAACAAAAAAAATGAATCTAAAAATTGACAGCTTTTTTTATAGTTTTAAGAAGTTTTTCCACCTCCACATAAAAAGCTTTGACATGACATGTCAGAAGGTTTGCATGGGATGTGAGTCTGTAACTTCTGCACATTAACACTACTGCTGCTGGTGGGAATACTGCGCCCTCCCCAAAACGGAAAACAATGCACAGCCACACAGGCATTTACAACTTCAACTATATGACTGCAATAAAAAGCACGGCAAATGAGCCAGTCTGGGAGCCCCCAAGCCAGATGTAGAGTGAGTGGTGTGCGTAATAAAGCCTAATGAAGGGTTGGAGTTACCAAAGTGTCCAGGGAATGAGAGGGAATAAACACAACATAAACAAGTCCTAATAATTAAACTTTTTAATCTGAAACATGTTGCATGCAACCATTCTGGACCAGATAGACTGAGATTACGTGAACTTTGTGATCGGTTTCTCTCATTACAAATATTCAATTGCATGCTGATTACTTATATCTCCTGGCAGGTACATATTGTTCCCAGTCTTAGTGTGAGCACGGTGTGGGTCTACTGAGGACCACCGTTTCAAGGTGACATTATCCACAATGAAAGGACGCTTCCTGTACTGGGGGCCTTTCTGGTTTACAACTTCCTTCTTGTGGCGACAATCCCACCAAAATATGTGTCAGGTTGTTGAACAAGAGTGATGATATCGTATACTGTAATACTAAGGAAGGTACTGTAATTCTGCTGGCTCGATTAAAACCACACATATTTTCAGATCTTGCTGCCGCTATAGCAAACGAGCTAATAATTGTTGTACTTGGCTCTCAGAAGGAAAAAGAATCCACACAATGCTGCAAAATTCCTGCAAACTCTTCCAAGCCAGAGGGGAGGTCACTGCCTCCTTCACACTGAGATAACGTTTCCTTATCAGCTCTCTCCTGAAATAAAGTGTTTGATGTTTGTGTGCTGTGGAAAGGTGGTGGCAGTAAATCAAGTGCTTAGTGAAAGTTACACTAACTTATTCTTTATTTGAACAAACTAATAATGGCGTGCTGACAACAGGAAGTATTGCATAGGCCAGAGTGTCAGAATAATGTTGCAATGCAGTGTTTCTGCATGTCTTCAAAGACTAAATGAGAGGGGAAACAGCTGCATCTAGCAGTGAGCAATCCAACTGAATCTGACTGCACCAGTTCCTTCAGCTCTTGTTGATGCGGTCCAGCTCTGCGCAGGCTAAGCAATCACAACTTGATAGTGAAAGGATGTTGTTGGTCTTGAGAGCTCATAACAAGACAAGACAAATTAAGGAAAGGTTAAGAGACACTGGTTGCAGCACAGAGGTCCACTTACTTAAAGTGATGCATTGCAAAATTGCTTTTCTATTGGGCGGAACATTTATTTTGTGTGACGGGTGTAGGCTTTCTGTGTCAGCAAACAGGCTGGGGCTTTGTGTGTAGGTGTTACCTGTATTTTTGCTTGCTGGAAATTTGAATGGTTGTTCATTGTATACTTGTGAAATTTCTTGAGCCTTATTGTATCGGGGGGCGCTCATGTATCACCAGGGTGCCAGGTAATATTACACTAATATTACACATTAGTGTGTAAAACATTTATTTTCTTTGATTTACCCCTCAAATGCTTTTCTTTTTTGATGTACGCTGGTACAGTAGCATATAATCTTATCAACTAACTGTGACAACAGAATTGCGACTTAAGAGCCATGTGGTACAAATACATTACTGTAGAAGCCGAACTTTTACTATTTGTAATAGAAAGTTATAGGCCTGAAGCCATGAGCTTGACTATAGTGAGCCAATGCACACGTGTGCATAAACTTGTTCCAATAGCCACAGAACCAAAAAAAAACCTGTGATTTGTGAGTACTCTGTTTACATATTGGTGTCTAGTAAATGCCCATCATTAAACAGTTACACTGACCTATGTGTAACTATTAAATTTCAACAGAATATAATACTTCACATTGACAGTCATTAATAAACATTTGGAGTGTGTTTAGTTTTCTTAATACTATGTTATTTTATTTTATGGCCACTTTATTAGCTGCAGTAAAAATAAATCCGTTTTTTGTCAACTCTGTTATTGAGGTAGTGTTTGTAATAGTTTGCCCATCTCATTTACAAAACCATTTTATAAACACTGATTTTCAAACTTTTATGGTTTATATTTTATTACAACAACTGCGCCAAATGCTGCAGACTGACTCGCCTCTGCCTCAGTGAGCCCATGCAAATGTGGCTGATCAGACTTCTGGGTGTGAAGTGACCAATGCTGTGCCAGCAAGATAAGCCAGAGCTGAAAGTCAGGCCTGTCCAACTGGCCAGGTCAAGATGTCTGAGGCTGTCTCACATTGCTACTGTCAGCGAGGAAGCTTAGGAGCTTTTCACCAACACCAAAGCCAATTTCTGAGGGGTTCAACACACACATACACAAGCACACACTCGGAATGGCATACACACACAGGAACGGCATACAGGAAGTACCTCATCACCACACTGTTTCTATTTCCCAGAGTTGCAGCCAAAAGCTAAAACGACCACAACACTTTTCCCTCCTGAATGAACTCATAGATGATAGTGAATAAAATATCTTTGTGTGTGTGTGTATGTGTGTGTCACACAGAAAAAAAATTAAACATATGGTGAATAAAAACATTTCACAACCAGAGAGATGTCTGATCAGAATTTTGTCAGTGTTGTCGGGATCATCCTGTGTGCTGCTAAGTTAGTTCTTCACTTGCACATGTATATTGAAGTTATGTAACAATCCATAAAACTGATAAATCAAACTGTTGTACTGGCAGTTTCTGTAAGCCGCTGCTTTTCTCAACATAAACGACTGTATGTGAGTAATGCATAGGTCAGAGCTGAAAGGCCTGCCACAATTTAAGTGGCCTTGTAAATATTAAAGTCTGCCTGTAAAGTTTCATAAAGTGCTGAAATCTCCAACAGCAAATTTCTTTTACTGTCACTCTGCAGTAACTTACGCTGTCCATGTGAAATCCCATTCAGATTGACAAGTCATCTTATTACATGTTGAAAGAGTTTAACTATAGGCTGTGGTTAGTGCATAGAAAGCCTGGTGTAGTTGGAGGAGGTGGGGGCTTGTACTTATGGACTCTGACACTTTTTGTTACCACTAGAGGGCAAAGCAGCTCCAAAAATCTCTCATGACTCATGGCCCCCTCAGTTGAGTGTGACTGCTGAGATATTGGACATGAAAAAGATTAGCTTTGGCAGATCATTCATTCACTAGGGTGTAAATTACTAATTATAACATGTAGTATATAACACATAAATCCTCAATAAAATTAATGTTTGTTACAGGAACAAGCTAATGAATTTTCCTCAATGAGACCATTATATCAAAGCTGAACATTGATTCATTTTTTCCACCTTTTATTTAAAATGTAACAACTGCATGTTTGTAACAGATCATGTTGTTACACGGGTCATAGTTCAACTCATGTTTTCACCTTTTTAGGTTCTTAATCTTTGCCTCAGACACTGTACAGTTTAAGGTAAGTGAAAACAGATTTGTCGGTCCAAAAATAAAACAACATATATTCTTGCTGAGATGTATTGAATTAAGTTCTTCCTTTCACAGAGGGATGTGGCATGGCTGTGATACAGAACTGGATTTGCTGGTCTGCAGCTGCTCCTCTGTGTTATGTGCTTCTCCCCTTGACTGTGCTGTGCTCCACAGAGACACCCGCTCTGCTCCTGTGAGTCTGGGCTTCAGGCTCCACAGCCACCTGGGCCGCAGGGAGAAGGAATGCACTGACTTAATGATGTACCGTAAATCAGATGAGCCACACAGCGATCCCAGCATTGCCATTGGATGGCACTGTGACTCTGAAAGCCCTGCCCACTCTGAATTCGAGCCCCATACAAAAGGCATGTGGAAACACAGAATGTGGACTTGCAATCAGTTTGCATTGGAACACAGTCTGTACTCCTGTGCTCTCGGCTGTTCCACTTCTCCAGTCACCTCCGCAGAGGTCGAAGGGGTCTCGGCGAGGCAAGATAGGGGGAAACTAGCCGGGGGCACGGAGGGGCTGAGCATTGGCAGACTGCCCTAAGTGATTGCAGCTGCTGCTGAGGCCTTGAAGTTGACTACAATAACATCCAGCCAAGTAATGCAGATGACCAGGTGTGAGGGAGCATGTTTGTTTCAATCCTGCTAGGTGTCGATTCAAAATTGAGAGACTGTGGGTAAATATAACAGTGATGCAACTCTTTGAATGAAGAAAATTAGGGTTTATATTAGTAATAAGTATTTTATTTTTGCATGAGCTCATGTTTTCATGAAAGGGCTCATTCTTTAACAGGGATCTTTGCTCTCATTCTGAAGACATTTAGGCAAAGCAAGATGTTTTATGTTTTGCACAGTTGCACCTCTCTAACAGCTGTGAATATATATAAATGATCAGTGCTATTATATCAGCTGTTACACATGTATCATTTTTTATTCAGTTAAGTCTGTCACACATGGCACTATGCTGCACTGCTGTATCATTCTCTATTGTTGAGTTATTCTATGCCATTTTATACCATTTTTATGCCAGTTTATGCCATTCTCTCTAACAATGGCTTAAAGTGGTCAGATGATACATCTAACTGGAAGATATTTCAATTCACTGTGCAGAACTTCAATTTCTTCTTCTCAGGCTGAATATCCTCAATTAAGTCCAACTGAATAGAGGCATTCACAGCACAGTAGCTGCAAAAGCAGAGAGGTTGGTGGTGAGAGATGCTTCATTTTTCTCCCCAGCGCTAACTTCTCCATGCAGTGTGGGACAGGACTAATGACAGTCATGTTAATGATGTTGACACTCCCACCAGCACCAGCCAGCGTACAGTAATGAGGGGAAGTAAATAGCAGGTAGCTGACAACACGGCTGCTTCCGCTGCCACACAACTAATGATCCCTTTCACACCCCCTGAACATACTTTGTAAAGATGACAGCACACAGTTTAGGAGGGTAAATCTTGCATTCCTTGTACCTTCACTCTACCTGTCAGTGGACTACACCTCTGTTAAAACATGATGCACTATCACATTTACATCTGTATCATCCTCATGAATTCCAATGTTCCCAAAGGAAACAGATCTTAAAAAAGAGATCTTCAGCTATGTGGAGGCTTGATCTTTTACTGGGGATCAACTGTACTTATCCCGTACAGCCCAGTAGATAGAGCAAGGTATTAACACTGCAGGGTGACAGATGGTTTTACAACGGTGCCATACCAGTTAAAGAAATATCTCTACGGTCTTATGAAATACTCACTGGTGCAATCATAAATGGCTTTGTGCAAAATGCTGTGTTGCACTGTAACCAAACTGTTTTAATGCATATGTGAACACATGCAACATCTGCTGCCCAGCATCTCTGCGGGCTTGAAAGCATCATACATCTGTATTTTAGATCAAAAAACGCTCCTGAAAAACATGCACAGCAAAACACTGGTCTGCTGAGAGGAACACTTAAACAAATCCCAAATAACCTGATACTGTGAAGAAAAAAGAGAAGAAAAGAAAAATGAGTGGCGTGAGTCCTTTGGTTTACCAACTGTTTTCCTCTCATATGTGAGGATATGTGCGCGTGTGACCCCACTCCGAACTCCAAAGCTAAAAATTCATTCACCTCCACAGCATCTGTACAGCATGTGAAGATTGATGCGTGTGGCAGAACACATGAGTAATGATGTCAACAGTCATCTCGGCAGTGGCAGCCATTATTATCATCTCTAGCATGAAATAGTACAGGGTGTAATCTGATCCCTAAACAAACTATCTCAGCAAACACAGAGCCCTCTGCCATGCTCCAAGCTCACGCAAAACAATTTGCATACTGAAATCAGGGGGACTGTGAGATATGTGGTATTAATGGCATCCCAAAATGAAAATGATCTCCACATTACAACAGCATATCTCATGTACAAGACATGGTAGATGTTCTGCCCAGCAGCATGTGATATCTCATGTGATGAGCATCAGCCCCATTTGCCATTGGCTCTGCCCAAAGCTACAGAGCATAGTAAAATGTATGAATGTGGCAGCTGTGGTCCTAAAAGCCCTGGTGTGGCACTCACTATAATCATACATCGTAGATCAGGGTGCAAAAACACAAGAAGCCTCTTTGCAGATAATTTAAGATTTTATTTGTGTATTAATAACTTTAGTCTGATCATTTGTTTTAATAGAAGCCATTTGACTTTGACTGTATTGCAGCAAATATGAACTTGTATGTTATTAGATTTCTGACAATTTTTCTGCCACTGAGTCTTGACATAAACTAAAAACCCACTCTTCTCAAACCTGAAATATTTATTGAACCTCAAGCTCACTTTGTGACCGGGTTTTGTGTGTTTGGTTTATATGTGTGTGTGCTTATGCTGTGTGCACATGTGTGTGTCTTCTTTTGGGTCTAACTTACTAACAGGCAGACTTACTAAGGGGAGGTGGAGTTTCCATCAACACAGTGTCTGTGGAGGCACAACGAGTCTCTGACCCTCTTGTGAACTTCAAGGGGTTGCAGAGGCCACCAGAGAGGCCAGAGGTCAGCATTCATGCTCATCACAAACAATGCACTGCTTTGCCCAGAGCACAGAGAGAGGACAGTCTTCACATTCTGTTCATATGAACCTGAATGTAATTACGCTAAACAGAGTTTTATATTTTTTTATCTTTAAAGTACTCATGCTTTTCTTTTCTGTTTTGTCAAAATAAAGAAACTAATTTACAGCCCATTTTGTATGTGTGATATAGAAGCTGGAATAGATAGTTAATGTATGTAGCAGACATAGACAGAACTCCAAAGCTCTTTATACTGCAGTCACTTTCATATAACTCAAGTGTATTCTGAACCTTTACAGTTATTGAGTAAGACTTATTGAGAATACTTCCAAAATAATGCCTGCACGCACAAGTCATGTGCTGTATTTGAATGGATTCAAATTTATTGTCATTGCACACAATAAACACAAGAACAGCATTTTAGTATCTAACCAGACTGTCCAAGAATATCAAATTGGATATTGATATATGCATGAAGAAAAACAAATGTAAAATAAAGACATTTAAATATAAATAATAAATAATAAATTACATTTAGCATTACATTTTTTTACATTTCTTATATGTGATTGTTGTTACTGAAATCGTAATTGTTTACCTTTTTTTAGCCTTAGGACTGTTTTGAAGTTTTAATGTGCAGATTTTCCCTGTTATCATTAAAAATTGAACATTCATTTGTCTTGGATCGACTGTTGGATCAGATTTTATTTCATGATTTGTGAACTATGTTGGGTTTATACACATGCATGGTTGTAAAAGAAAATGCTATAAAGAAACAGAAATCTAAACTATCAGCATTTGTGTGCTATTTCTTCTACATGTGAACATTTGAACAAAGAATTATCACAGCACCAATAAATCACTACGCTGTCAGGCAAATGTTAAGGAGTGATCCAAACATAGTATGTGCTGGTGGGTGGTAAATAAGCATGTAAGCACTGAGTTCTGCTGAGAGAAGCATGCAAAAATGTCCATGTTGCCCTTGTGGCAACATGTGCACCTGCTCCGAAGTCACCAACTCTGAAATGAAATGAAACTAACATGCAACATCAGGCTCAGTGCTGGGTCTGATGCCGTGCTGAGGAGTGGGATGACAAAGAACAGACAGAAGGATGCCAAAGGGATGTGTCTGTTGCGGAACGATAGTAGTGACTAGCTCAGCTTTGCATGGCCTAGTCATATGTCCCTCTGTGTCCCCCCAAGGCCCTGCAAAATGCTGAGCAGCAGGAATGCAGCACACCATAACAGACAGGCCCAGTGGTGCACCCACTCCACAACAACACATCCCACCATCCCAACCACTCCTGACATATGCAGATATAAACATCTGCACATAGGAAAATATCATGGTTGTTCTCTACAGCACAGGTAATATTGTTTAGCTGTAAATAAACTCACTTGTATTATTCAAAACAAACTGAAACCTATTAAGATGCTGGCAGTTTCGTGTGTGTGTGTGTGTGTGTGTGTGTGTGTGTGTGTGTGTGTGTTTGCACCTTATTGCAGCAATTAGCACGCAAACACTCTAAACACATTTTCCATGATTTGTATTAAAAGCAGCTCAGGCTGTTATACCTCCACTAAACCACTAGGGGGTTAAGCTTCCCACACTATATGGCTGCTCATGTATCCAGCAGATCTAACTGCAACTAAACCCTGATCCCCCAGACCAGACCTCCCTCTGCTCTGTTATCCAGTGGTCTAAATGAACCAGTCCTCCTCCGCTTGATTATCATGATGTAAGGCTCTTCTAATTGGATTCTCAGCACAGTAAGGACTTGTTATTGTAATACGTTATCTATTTTCTAGATTTCTTCTGCAGCATCTGGGAGATGTTGTCATTCCAGTGATAAACACCATTTTCACTTGAACCTTTATTACAAGACACGGTGTGCAAGAAATGGAGATAAATGAGAGTGAATCCCCAAGCTCTGATATGCGACTATAAGCTTTCACCCCTGTAAACCCTCTGCCAGTGGTCTTGCCTCTACATGGGATATGCACCAGCTAAGCAACCACCAGGATTACACACTTTGAGTAAGAGGGAAAATTGTTTTGTAACCACATGTTGAGGAAATGCTGTTCAAGAAAAATGCATCTGCTGTTTGACTGTTTGGCCTCCCTAATCCTTATCTAAACCAGAAAGATTGCTCAGTGAAACTACCTCTGTCCATGAGCAGCATATTTCTTTCCTCATATGCTATAATATGGCTGTGCACTCACTGGTTCGGCTCCTTGATGCGTGTATGAAAGTGGATATTCATCTTGAAGTCCAGTAATGTGATGAACTGATGCTCTCCTAGCTTTTTAGGAGCAGCATTTTTGAGCAGACATTGATGCAGTGCAGGGGATACGAGGAAACTGTTAAACAAAACGGGACCCTATTTGACCTTCATTGTGAGTGATTGTATTTGAATAATCTAGGAAATGTCGGACTAACATTCGCCAATGTCCTGGTGTCAGGCCTGACCCAGTACCCTCCTGACTCGAAACTCTCATGTGCATATTTGACAGCAATATACTGTAAGGAACAACCTTACTGCATGCAAAGTGACCGCTGTCACAGTGAAAATAATCTTTTTACATCACAAGTCATATCTCAATCTAATAAGAGCAGCAATTTTTGGCCCACTTTAACCTGGTGGTGAACTCTATAGTTAATACGCAGCAGTTATTATTTTACCATCAATCAACAGCAAGGCAGGCAGGCTGCTCTCTCACCTGCTTCACCTCAAAGCGCTGCCTTGCAATCTAATTGTGCCTGAGCTTCATCAGTTTCCAGAACAATCAATTCCTCCTCTAGCTGGATGCAGGCAGCCATGCCCCACTACGCAGCCTTTAATATGAGCTCCCTCGTCCAGGCCCCCTAACCAGAGAGCCAGGAGGCAGCTTTGTTGGCCTGACGGGCCCTGACTACAAACTCAATCATTTTTTTTTTTTTTTTGCGGTATCTCTCCTGACAGGTTGAGTCTCTCCATGAAGCTTTGAAAATCAAGATGCGGCGAGAATGTGATGAGACCCTTGAGGAAGTGGCTGAACTTTTGAACTAGCGTGTGGGGACAGTCAGGGCTACACAGACAATATTAAGTGGCCTACTGCCTTGGAGCTGTCACTAATGGGGTAAACATTGACATACGAGTGCAGTCTCAAACAACCATTCATCTGAGCAAGTTCGCTAACCTTGAGAGCAAGCAACATCCTCCTGTCTGTGACAATTCAAAACAAATAGAGAATAGATTATTTTCATAAACACATTTCCAAGAGGAATCACCCTTGACTTAGATGCATGAGCCCTAAATCCACATGCTGTGCTTCTCTCACCAGTGGCATGGTAAAAGTTATAAGTATATTATGATATTGTATTTATAACAGTATAATAAATGCACACCTGTCTCACTTGTATTTCAATAACAAACTCTTACCTCCTGTTTTTTATGAATGTGCTTGTCAAGCAAAAGGTTTATATTCATTTATTTTGCTAATTCATGCAAGAATCTCACTATAATGACACAAGATGTAATGAAGTAACCCTGTGATGTGTATCAGAACCTTAAAATGTTGCCTTTTGGGTTTTCAGACAGTGTGGTAAACTTATTTGTTATACGTATGTCATTGCTGAAGATGAAGATATATAGCTCTTTTAAAGCTGCTAACAATACCAATCAATAATCATGAATGTCTCAGTATTGTCATATTTCATAAATCACCTTTGTGGTTTTGGGATGACAGTTATAATTCTCTACAGAGTCGCAGCATGAGTGCTTGCAAATAATCTTTATCTTGATCATAGTCATGTGAAGTGACCATACTGACATCCGTTATTTTGTTACATCTAATAGTCCTCTAATCCTGCAACAAAGATTTAAGGACTTCCTTTACTGCATGTGACATGTAAAGAGCCTCACACTGAGACTGAGACACAATTCAGATTTACATGCACATTAGAAGCATTTTCAGCTCGTTTTCTTCTCCAACTTTGTCCCTTATGGTCCCTAACATCAATCCAACATCCCATAAGTGATTTTTTTTTCATTCAGGCCACTTAGACCAACTTGTCTGCATGTCTACGAGTTACTATTTAGCAGTAGATTTATGTTTAAGAGCACAGCGGGATAACCTGCTTGGCAAACTGTGCTGGTTCACAGCCAAAGCTATCTTTAACACACACTTTCAGTGGAGCAAGCTGAGTGGGAAAACAAGCCAGTGATGTCGTCACAAAGAATGTATATTTTGTACTAAATTGAGGAAATGCTCATATGGACACAAACTGGCCCTTGTGCTGCATGAAAGCTGGGGCTTCCTCTTGAAAACAGTAGGTGATGATGGACAAAAGTAAATGAATAGGCCTGCCTCACACACAAACACACACACACACACACACACACACACACACACACACACACACACACACACACACACACACACACACACACACACACACACACACACTCTTAGAGATATATTCAAACCAAAAATAACAGAGAGGTTCTTCCTCATACTGTTACGCAAAGCACAATTGAGAATGATGTCGGCCGCAGTCAGGCAAAGGTTGTACTGTACGTGAGGAAATTTAGAGGCAGACAAATGCTGAGAGGCATGCTGCAGGAGAAGTATCTGTCAAAGGACTTTTGCAGGACTCTGACAGAGCAGCTAAAATGACAATCTAATAGCTGAGATGACATTTTGTTTGAAAACGTGATGAGAGAATGATCCCACGTCTCGGTAACTGTAACTGCTGCCAAGCAAAAAGTCAACCATTATTCTCTACTTAGCCACTGTCTGTCTTGGTGGTCACTGTGAGTGCTGCTTGTAATGGGTTGTGATGAGTTTGTATGACTTATGATAGGATCTCCCATGTCAGCTCATGTCATGCAAATATTTATGTCAAGTTGAAGCACTTAAGTATGTGAGCGCATGATATGATAGATGTGAATTCCCTGTTTGTGCAGCAATGATAGAACGTTTTTGAGCCAGTGGCCTACTTCCTCTCCCACTCCCCAGGCCTTGCCACCAGTACTGTGCCAGGGCATTGCCCCCTCTTCCTCTGAGAGATCCTGTGATTGAGAGTGCTGAACATGGTGTTTACTTTGGCTGCATCTCAGAAAGAGCCCTACAGAGAGAGAGAGAGAGAGAGAGAGAGAGAGAGAGAGAGAGAGAGAGAGGGAGACTAGAGACGAGAGTAGAAAAAGACAGATAAACGACAGAGGAAGAGAAGAGCAGACAGACAGTTCATCTAGTATCACAACATCTCATTTCTCAGCAGCCAACGATCACTGTCTTCTTGATACTTATTTATGCCTTTGTGTTGCTGCACATCCAAATTCAGCAGCAGTCAAGTGGTCAAAAACATTTACAGACATAATATGATGTAAAGTTGTGGGATTGTATGAGCCGGCTTTATTTATTTACTGTAGGCAGCATTTATAGGGAGTAATTTGAAGGGTAAGAGCTGATAAATACTATTTGTGTCCCCCCATTGTGAGGGAGCAGTCTAAATTGTGAACTCTCTCTTTCATCCTCCTCCCATTGCCTGTGGCTTTCTACAACATTCAACATTCTTCCACTTATCTTTATAGCCATTAGCGGTGTCAGCCTCCCTGCGTCTCTGTTCAGGCTCACTGTGAAGCCAGAGCAAAAATTCCATGAATATCACTTGACGAGTGGGGATGCCATAACATGTAAGTTGCAAACAAATTGACTTATTTGTGTTTCTTGAGGAGTAAACAATGACGAACATGATCTGGAGAGAGGAGCATGCCTGCCTTCGGTTACACCTCTGGCCTGACAACAACATGCACACAAAGAGCGCAGCCTGAGCTAAAGCAGAGTGTCTCATTGAGGGCTATTTTGCACTGATGGGAAGGTTCTTCACTGTGATGATACATGTGATATGACCCAAAGTGTTATAAACATTACTGTCATGTAAACATAGACAGAGTAGCAAGTTCTGTAAAATTAAAACCGTCATCTGAGAACAAACTGGGCCTACATCAATATGTGGATTCTGTATTTATGTATTGGTAATATATTGTATATATTTTGTCTTATTCAGCTGTAGCTAACTGTAATTATTGCATAACAGATTGCAATAACTTAACGTTACTATGGTGCAGTCCAGCAAATGGTTAAATGTGTCTAAGTTGTGACCTTTTTCTAATAGTTTTCTCACATTATGTTTCACAGTGTAACATACAGTAGGTTGTACACTGAGTTTTATTATTTAACACTGAGCGTGAGCTGATGCAGTCTCATACCTAATAATAACAGAACTTCAGGAGAACCTACTTTCCTATTTTGGAGGCTCTTGTCAGTACAGGCTCATACAAGTCTTATACAGGGTGGTATTTATTTAACACTTTGTCCACACCTTCAGTGAACGCAGAGTACATATTATCAATGTCTAACACTCACATCTGCCCTCATCAACATGAATGAGGTGGACAAAAATTACATTATATATTATAATATATCTCAGTATAAGGGATTTAGGGATTCAGCTTCAAGGTATTCAGCTTCAGCAAAAACAGATCATAACATTTATAAAGTGCAGTATTCAATTTATTAAGGGGGACTTTAAAAAAAACAGCAACCAAGACCAAAGCCTTTGTGTTGCAAAACATAATCAGGGAGAAGAACAGTTGCAAGGCAGGACTAATAATTTGCTGGACAGTGAAAACATTACTTCACCAAATCAAAACATAACATTACATAAAACGTGTGATTACAGAATAAGACAAAATGGTTGTCATAAAAAAAAGTAAAAGTCAGTATATTCATCATTCCTTTTTTTTTCTTTCTGGTTGATATGTGTGATCAGTGGGGAGAACAATCCCCAGCCCCCATTGAATTTTAAACTTCCACTAGCAGCCTATTGGGGGAGTCTTGCATTCATTGTATGTCAGAGGGAACACACACACACACACACACACACACACACAAAGGGCCACACACTAGCAGAATGTGCAATCCTGTCATCAGCTTGTAATTACAGACTTCACATAGAAAACCCCAAACTTCAACTTTTTTTGAAGAGGTTTCTGCCAGTGTGGTGTCTTTCACACCTTCCCACTGTTCACTGAGCTCAGTGGAAATTGGCACACAGCCCTTTAATTGTACACCATGTTGTGAAGCTTACAGGACACTCGTGTCCAATTAGAAGAGAAGAACAACATGTCTTTAAGATCACCCTCTTAACCAAGCTGCCTACAGCTTTAGCTGATAGTCAGATCCTAGTGTTTAATAGAAGTTTGGACAGATAACAGAAGGATTTGACTAATCCCCCATTAAGGACCTCCATAATCCCCTTGAAAATCCTTGTATACACACCAGGTCAAATACTGTAGTAACAGCAAGAGTCAAACGGATTAACCTCCCAGAAGCTGAAAGGATGGTGTTTCCCAGAGGAAACAATGCATAAAGAAAGTTCAAGGTGATTGCACTTAAAACAAGTTTAGATTTCATGTCATTGTCACTGATGTTGGCCATTAAACAGTTCCACCACTATTAGCTACATGCAGTATTACATATGTCCAGATTACAGTTTTATGATTGCACTTTAAATACGTACAAAATCAAAGATGTAAAATGGCACTGTTACAAATTACATTTTCTATTAAAAAGAAGAGTATGATTCACCATGAAAACAAAACATAAAGCACAGAGAGTACAGTTTATTCAAACGTAATTAGCATAATTACATTTTAATGTTTCTTCTTTCTGGATAATGAGCAAGTTTTCCTCTCATAATCTTCTATCACTGAGTAATCATATTATTATGGCTATTATTATTTTATAATCCTCGAAATGTTACTCCTACATTAAAGTCCCTGTGAACTCCTCTGTGGATGGAAAATGTATATTCTCCATATGCTCTGTGGTCAGTGATGTCAAGGCAGAGTGATTAGGTGGAAGTGGAGTTTATGTAAGCAATGGTGAGCGCAAGTCAACCCCAGATCTCCCCGCAAGATGCTCACACTCACTGAGCTCGCAGCACTTTACACAGAGCATTGAGATATGAGATATTAAGTAGACAACCATAAAGCTTTGTCTAGACCCATGTGGTCCACTAGAAGTAATAGGGAACAGTCAAATATATATTCAAGTATTCAATGAAAGCCTGTTGAAAGTGTAATGATGTTAAAGTGCTGTCAGGGGAGTCCCAGCCTGATGTTTTATTGGCTGTTTATTTTATTGGAGGACTAGCCATGAATCTAGGTAGCCTTCAGTGATATTGCCACAGTGTGGTTAAGCCCCTCGGTCTCCATGAGAGATTTTATTAGCCAAACATTTGTTTCTCCAAACTAAAAGCACCCAGGCCTGTGTCTTTCCAGTTCAATGGTGAAAATAGCAAACAGATGTGCACTCAGTCTTTAGCCTCCTCTACACATCTGTGTGTTGGGACATAGGAATTGTGTTTTTATGTTTTATTTACAGCAAAACACAACAATTTACTCCATAGCACAAAGTTTAGTTGTCTACTTTTGCTGCAAAGCTATTTAGGACAATGACTAAACTAAAATGTGCAGTTAAGTTTAATACAGCAAATACTTAGCGGGTCTAATTAATTCTTATGGAATAACTACACTGAAGCCCAACAGAACTTGAGTTAATACCATAGCCAACATGAATTTCTGCTTGCATGGAAAGCTGTGTGATTGTTTCAAAGCCCTGGGGATAAAATAATCATTTTCTCTACAATGCAGAATGCTCAGTTCCATAAATGTGGATGGGATGTTGGGCAATTTCTGCTTCATTTTCCCAGCTCACTAACTGTTGGCTACACTGCGATATGTGATAACTATGCCAGTAATATTTGGTCTATGGGACTAAATCCATTACAATAAGCATTTGCATAATACAGTAGTGTTGTTGAACAAATGAGGAATATGTAATGATCCAATCTGTGTGGGACCGAATGAACAAGTAAATATGTGATGATGTTCACATGATTGCACATCTGATGAGAGGAGAAAAGCTGTTGCTGTGGCTTATGAATGACCCTCATCATACAGTCGGTCATTACTAAAGATATCAATGACCTCACCACAGCTATTGGCAGGAAGTGCTATAAATTAGGCAAGAATCAGGTGTGTATCTTTGAGACATGCAATCAGTACAATAAATACTTACTGGCTGTTTGTACAAACTGACAGGCCAGTGACTGATGTAGTGCAAGAGAGTGGGCTGAATGGATGGCACAGATCAGCCCAATGAGGTCAGAAAGCAAAGCTCTCTCTGCATTTGGCCCAGATGATCTCCAATTAAACAGGGCATTGACATCACACACGCGTAAACCATGTGAGCCACCACTGCCAAGACATGTCACACACACTCTCTTAGCTTACACCACAAGTACATGAAGGGAAAAAACATACATACACGTGCAGAAGAAAATGCACCTAATTTTGTATTTGGATTCAGACAAAGCCACTGTGGAGGTTCACTCCAGAAGTCGTCTTCCCTGACGCTGGGTACATGATCTAGTTTCTGTGCAGGTCTGTGCTGCTCAGGCAGCCCCTGTGGGGAGGGAATAGCGAAACCCTTTAAAGGCTTCCTTAGCTATCACATTTCTGCCCTCAAAGTACGGAGCCCCCAGTCAATATATCTATGACTATTATCTATCAATTAATACATCTGTCTCCACTGTAGGGGTCTGCTGCCCTGCTAGCGGCCTGACCAGGCAGTGAACTCTTGCATTCCTAAAAAACACGGTCATCCACCCTCTGTAATTTGTCATGTTAGAAGTTGACAGTAAAAGGTCATCCACTCCCATCGCTGGAGGCAAGAAAAAGCACCAGGATGAAAGTGCACGTTCAGACGTTGGCTATTGCATGGCCCTCACTATTTGTATAAGACTGGGAAGAGACACACACAGCTTTATCTAATCTAGGCCACCTATCTGTCATATACTTCCCAGAGTATCTGAAGGCAGAAGCACAGCAGCACTGTTGAAAAGCACTTCAGCACTTAATTACCCACCTATTACATGCTTTTAACTGAACTCTGTAATGTCATATAGCTGATGTTTGTGAGGTGTCATGGTTGTGACAGAATTTGTAAAGTGCAAAAAATGAGGCTCCTCTGTGCCCCGTGACACAATGTCTTCACGACCATGTGTATTCACTCCTATCGGTATCTGTAGATTTTAGACAAGAACTTTATAAGATATTAAATGAAACATAAGCTTCTGACAGTGACCTGTGTTGAAGAAGGGACTATGTCCTATAGTATTCATATTCACTGCACTTATCATGACATATCAGTAGCCCTCCACCATCTTCCGCCAACTGTATTTTTTATGTTGCAGTATAGTTGCACATTTAGTTTTGAAGCCGACAAGCTATGCATTAAATCCGGCCACCTCTGACTCCACTCCGGAAGAGGGGGCAAGTCTGCCAGCAGCTCATCTATCATGCACAATATCAATTGATTTCCAAACATAAACAGAGAATCTCTGACACAAGGGATAGCCGGATCAGAGGGTCGACAGTTCAGGAAATGCACTTATAGGCAGCACGGGTGAATAGTCCAGCTCCTGTCTGTTGCCCTTACTCCCCCAGACTGGCACGATTTAGCCAGGTCGGTGTCACTTCCTGCAATTATTTGGCTTCCGAAGCACAACACCAACAGAGCCTATAGGACCATGACACTGAGGGTTGACTCTAATGATTCCTCTTGTTCAACTACACTGAAGTCTGGATAAGTATGGTACAAATTAGATCGGTCATGTGGAGGTACTTGTAATTTACATAAGCCTTTTCATTACAGGCTACCTTAGGAAAATATTTATTTGGTATCAGGTATCAGATGAACATATTAAATATGATAGACGATAGATTTATTGATTACTTTATTAAAAACAAGTTCTTCAGGTGATGATAAAATCAGGTGTCCTATTTTCTCTGACCCATACTTCCCTATCCAAAAAAAATGTGTTTAGAGTGTTATAAAACTGAGGAGAACACTAACTCCTCTCAACAGAGAAAATACACCATAGAATGTTTTTAGATAAAGTTGTTGTAGATAGAGCTTATAAAATTAGCTTCAACCTGAACAGCAATAACACTTAACAACAACAACAACAACAACAACAACAACAACAACAACAATAATAATAATAATAATAATAATAATAATATAATGCTCTGAAAGCTATTAGCTATTTACTTATTACTACTTTATGGAAAGTAAAAAATGAAACAGCATACAGTACCTACGCAAAGCAAAGTGTGTTGTTAATGATATGGAGGTTCAAAGGGCATGTTTCAGACATGAAAGACAAACAGCAGGATATTGAGAGGTCCACTGTTCTGAGCATGCAGTATCTGTGGCTGGACATGTAATTACCAATGAGGAAGGTGTGGAGAAACACAGGGGTTGTGAGCAGCATTTACATCATAACTGTATTCTAACACTTTGATTCACTAAAGCAGCAAATTACACAAATCCTATTTTAGAATTACTATATTTAGTAAAAAATATTTTCAAGTTCATATTTTTATAGTTTTGTTCTCAATTTTACCTCTACCTCCTGCAGCCCAGCATCATTCAGTTATGAAATATGTGTATGTTTTAATAATAATTCACTGTTAATCCTCTTGAACATGATATGGAGCAATTCAGTTAAGCCACATTGAAATATTATCAATTATAGTGTTTTAATTTTTACCCTAGTGGCTCCCCTATCTCCACTTACATTACCCCCCTCTGCTTTTCCACGCAGCATTAGAGAGGCGTCATTAGTGAGGACCAGTGGGAGGACTGCCCGCACTGGAGCAAATGGAAGTCATAAAGCAGCACTTCTCATCACATGGACATTACACATTGACCCTCCCAATCCCTCAGCCACTGCAATTGGCTGACACTGTGCACTTACAACACATCAAACCACAGGCTTTTCAAACTCAATTTAGTCCAGTGTTAATTATTCCTTTAAGTATTCTGTGCCCCCGATAATACTAAAATTCATAAATGCACTGTATAAGGTTAGGGGGAGAGCGTACACTTACCAATGTGATGATACAATTTCCATTTGATGGTAGCTACCTAATTAAGACTAGCGAGCTGTATACTGCAAGTCTCATATATCTTTGTTATACCAGACAAATGTTCCCCCTGGTTTAAGACCAGAGCAAGTTCAGAGATTTTTGATGACTGAAATTTCCATTAACGTGCATTCAAAATTCACTACTGTATGAGGAACTAGCATACCTCCATGTCCCTCCATACCCTGATACACTACACAAAAATAAATTACCCGTGTTGCTAAATTGAATTTGTTGCAGCATAGCCTGAAATCCTCAGAATGTTTAATGCAATAAGTGGATTAAAATTTCTCCATGATGTAAAAATATTCAATACAACTAGTGAGGCACCCTGTTTCATGGAAATATTGCACCGCTGATGCTCTTTCGGTCTGTGATCTGAGGTGAGAAAGTTCAGACTTCGGGCCTTGCCCATTTGAACCCTTGGCCTTTAGTCCCAGATTAAGTGGTACAGACTCTGCTCCATCTTGTATGTCTAAACTATTATGCAAATGTGCTGAACACAGATAACTGCAAAATAATTGAAATGGTAGGAAGGCTATAGCAATACTAAGGTCCCCAAACCAGACACCAACCACTCCCTTGCTGCACTTTTAGGTTTATTTATTTATTTATTTATTGTCCTTTCAGCTTATTCCATGAGTTCAGGGTCGCCACAGCGGGTCATTTGTCTGCATGTTGATTTGGCATAGTTTCTATGTTGGACGCCCTTTCTGACACAACCCTCCCAAATTTCTACTGGGCTTCAGACCGGCACTGTATGACTGGGGATGGGGATGGGCTGTTGGAGGTTCAGTGTCTTGCCCAGGGAGGTTCAGTATCTTGCGTGAACGTCTGACCATATGGTTGGTAGGCAGCCAACTCAGCCACTGCTGCCTCTCTCCTGGCTTCACTTTGAGATCCTATCCATTGTAAACAACCCCTACAGAGGCCAGCATCAACTGAGAATGTGTTTGAGTCACTGCTAAAGATGTAGACACAACTTTCACTCTGGATATACAAGACCGGATGACTAGATCAAATTGCTCCGGCACCACATACTCCAGCAGTACCCTCCACAAGACAACCTAAGGGACACCAATCATAAGCCTTGCCCAGTTCCACAAAACACATGTAGACAGGATGGGGAAGCTTACTGTACACGTTGCCCCAAGTTAAGAAATTTAAATATCTTGGGGCATGGTTAATGAGTGAAGGTAAAGTAGAATCTGAGATTAACAGGAAGATTCGTGCAGCATCAGCAGTAATCCTGATGATGTACTGAACAGTTGTGGTGAAGAGGAAGCTGAGCCAGAATGCAAAGCTTTCAATTTACTAGTCAATTTACGTTCTGACCTTCATCTGAGGTCACAAGCTCTTAGGTAGTGACAGAAATAATGAGATCAATAATAATGATGTGAATAAAAGTGCCTCAGATAAGCTTTTGCCATGTCTTAGGTTGGCTTGTTTCAGCCTTAGATATACGGCATGGAGTTTGACATCCTGGGCTCAGTGAAGACCTGCTGCTCCTTCACATCAAAATGAGATAGTTGAGATGGTTCAGTCATTTTACCTGAATGCCCCCGGATGCCCTCCATTGGAGACTTTCTGGCCAAGTCTAACTGGGACGAGACCCCAAGGCAGACCCCGAACACATGGAGATTGTATATTTTATCTGGCATTGGGACGCCTCCGCATCCACCATGAGGAGCTGGAGACAGTGGCTCAGTAGATTAATTAACCCAATCTTAATTCCGTAAAGTGCATTGAGATTACTTTGTTGTGAATTGGCGCTATGTAAATAAAGTTGAAATGAAATTGAATTGAATTGAACTATAGTCCAAAGTAAATCAAGCACAACACCACAGTTTTCATTGGATTAAGAGAGTTTGATAAAATAATACTACGATGATGTTGGAATTAGCTAAACCCAAGCAATCACGGCATAATATAAATAGTTCCTTTTTTTTCCCCTTTTTGTGGTTGTGCTTGATACGGAAGGGTTTGACTTAATCGGCTCTGTGTGACAGATCAGAGCTATGAGCAGATTATACATTAAAGACAACTTCCAACTAAGATGAATAACATTTTTTTCTATAGACTATAGAACCCCTTTGTTCCTCAGTCTATCAATTAAATAAATTTGAGTAACAATCCTCATAGGCAGGGGGTTATGTTACTTCAGGATCTGATGTAATGCATCCAGCAAGTGTGTGTTTACTTATGTAAGTCAAACAGTGAACATGGAGACAAAAGATTAAATTGAATGAAGCCAAAAAAAATGTTTTGTATAAGACTGTATGATATTGTTTTGTTGGTTTTCCTTTGTTTTGCTATGTGTATTTTGTTTCGTGTAAGCATATGAATCAGTTTTGAAATAAAAATAAGAAATGAGAAATACGACATCAACATCTCCAACCAAAGTGCTTGTCAGTTGGTCAAACCAACAAATACTTAAGATTAAGGTCCTCCAGTGTTTTTGATATGATGGGATGCTGACGAGATCACTTTCCTCTGTTACAAAACCCTTTTGTCTTTAGATATGGTTGGACTATACATCTTACACACTTGAGCATGTTTTTATCTTGAGGAATCAGTGTTTCACACATCCTGCATTTGTAGTTTCATTACATCATACTGAATGTACATAAAAAGCTGTTTAAGATACTATTGCATGTGCATTTTGTGACATTTGTGGCTCTGTTGATTCTTTTTGCATCCAGTGTGGTGGAGAGATTCTCTCTAGTAAGGCACAAAAGAAATGTTGAATCTCGTTTCTTGCTCACAGTCTGTGGGGATCCTATTCTGCAATAATGGTGTAGGGCTTGTGACATTCAGTGCTGATAGAGGACATCATTTCACAGGAGACCTCACAGAGCAGCTAGACCAGGAAGAACGTGGCCAGATGGAACTAGGCTGAATTGTCAACATTTCCCTGTTGACTAGCCAACTAGCTGAGTTTCACAATGCAAGCAGATTTTTACATCCAGCAGGCAACAAACACCACGCACACGCCACCCAAAGAAAGGCACTAAAACCAACGGTAAAGTTAGTACACAAAAGCGTCCTGAGTGCCTCGTCTGAGAGGGAGAGGACAAAGGTGAAGTCTGGCTGTAATAAAGCCGTATGCCCACTGTTAAGAAATGAAATGTAAAGACAGCATCATGATCCATCTTCATTAGACAATTTCCCCTCTCCCTTGCTTGCGAGGGTATCAGTTTCACGGGGTCAGGTGCTATTCTCCTCCTCTTGGGTGTCGGCATGTGTTTAAATATACTGTAGAGCGCAGCATCAGTGCAGTGTAGTGAAGCAGAGGAATGGGAGGCCATTGGTCCCGTGCCGATTGGCTGCCATTCAAGGTTACTCTTGGAGGGTTTCCCATCACCCCCCTCTAAGTGATACATTGCAATCTGACAAATGCAAACTGTGACATTTAGGCAAGCACTGGGAGAATAACTACTGTTGTGTTGTTAATATGGGCTCCTCACTGCCAAGCTGGATTGTTGGGCAGGCAGCTTTACAAGGCGAATGTCCACTACACAGCCAAATAATGTCATAATTATCCTATATGGACTTTTCACACTGTTTTTCACCTCCCTGTCCTCAAAGTTTTAAATATGGTAGTTTTATGGCAGGGGAATGACCAACTAAAGAAATATAAGCTACAGTAAAACAGGCATTATATAAATGTTACATTGTGCTGATACTGTATATTGGCATATATCTCCACATCAATCCAAACACACAGGCTTAACATCTGTGAATGCAACACATTATTTGTTCTGCAAAGTTCAACTTTTGCTTATAATTCAGGGAGTGAGTGGGGAATGTGAAAAGTAGATTAATTAGGAACCTCTGAGCAGAGCATAAAGAAGAAAGTACTTTTCTTTATAAGTAAAGATGAGCAAAGATCAGATGTTGTTTTGACAAAGTAATTACATGATTTATGCTCTTTTTCTCTGATCTAAGTCAGAAATAGCCTCGCTATTTTTTGCTGATTCATAGGGAAAATACGCCAGGACAGATCAGATGAATTGCCTTTTTCTCAAAGTCGTGTTTGTCGAAATAAGAACTCTGTGATCAATCTTCAGTCTTTCAGTTAAGTTTATTGTCGTGACTGGCTCCTCGCCGTCTGAGTAATCGCTAGGCATTTCCAGATAGCTGATTACCTCATCACTCCAGGGCAAATCTGTTATAATTTGAGTAAGCAAGTGCACATCTCACTGCCTTGTGAGGCCAAAAAAAACACAGAAGATAATACCGATAAATTCTTTGAAATCTCAGTATAAGTCTGTATTCAGAGATATGTCAAAGCATAAAAACTATGACAGCAAAATCATATTATATTATGTTGAAGAAATGGTACAAAACAAGAGGGAACTGGAGGACTCATGGGAGAAATTTCTCTCTTTTAGTTCCCAATGCATTGAGCTGTTCCCCATGTATGGTTGCAAGGCATACATTAATTATACTGCTCATAGGAATTGCTCTGCTGCCACCGTCACAGAATCCCAGCATTTCGCTACAGATCAGCTTCTCCTTCTTCAGCGTGCCATTTAATGCAGTCTCTCCTAATCCAGTTCATAGATAAAGGTGAATGGAAATGGTGCTGTGTGTGTTTTATGCAAATTGTAAGACGAGGCAATTAATTTATAATGGGATTCAGTGCAACTGAAGGCAGCAGGAACTGATCAAGGGCAAGGACATTATGGTATGGTACAGGCTGCATAGGGGTGGCTCTGCTTGTTCTGCACTGTACCACAGCATGACAGCATCTCATTACATCGAGACTAAACACCTCCCCCATTGATAATGAGCATCTTTTATAAGGAAGGACCTTTTTTTTTTTTGTCTTCTGTAATATTTTCCTTTTCTGGGCTGCACATCATTCTTCATCTACTTAAATCATGTATTGATCCAACACAATATCTCATATCCATGCACAATAATACCTTATGTACTGAGCATAAAAATTTGCCTGAGCCCCCTGGAGATCTTCTTGTTTTCTGTGGATGTTACATAGAAACTGCAATGCATCAACATCCACAATTTAATAACAATAGTCTTTACATGGGCTAACTAAAATGTGTTTCATACTGAAGTCGGCAAGCTCTTTGAAAATAAGCCAAACACTCATGCACGTAAACTAACATTGTTTTCGCAGAGTCCCCCCCAACTGCAGCCAGCCACCATTGTTAATGGAATTGCATAGACTGCTGAGTATAATTTCCTTGCCTGGGGAAATAAGATGGGAAAACAATGTTTATATCTTCGATGACGATCTCTGTTGATTGTAAACTGTTGAGCAGGCCACGGCAGATTCACCAGTTTTGCTGTGAGTTTAGGTTTGTGTAGTCATGTACAATATGTTTTTTTTTTTATGTTTAATAGCATCTTTAGCCTTACTTTTTGAAAAATGCTGGTGTTATCCATTCTTTCTCCCAGTTAGACATTCATAACATACTACACTATGTTGTAATTTTAAATTAAATACTGGAGGTTTTATGATTGTTCTGAAAAATATTATAACCATTTATCACTTAAACCAAAATGGAGGGTCAGCATTTCCTTCCTAGCACAATTTAAACAGAATTATTTTAATATCTGTCCCTTTTGCTTAGTTACTTAGTGTCACTCAGCCAAGAAGATGTCACTGCTGTACAGTTAATGTTATTGCCTAATTATTAAGATGACTTTGTGTTTTATATACATCTGCAAATGCCACTGCAGAAACGCTACATTTTAAAATGATTGGTTCAGTCAGTGAGCCATTCCACCATCTTCCCAGATGGCTGTTTGGAGGAAAGATGTTGTATACTTTTTACTGAATAGAGCAGGAGCCCTGAAGAGCCCAAGAGGCTTAGCAGAAAGACACAAAGCAGCAGTGGCACCGTTCATACCTTCAGGTGACAGAGTGCTGATGATTATAGCAAGGACAATGCCCTGCATGTGTCAAACAATTGGCAAATAATTTATGTCATCTTTTCCAATGTTATTTCCGTGGAGGGCACTAACTGTGTTGCCAATATCAAACCTCCTGCAGAGGAGAGAAGAGGGGAAAAAAGAGATGTGCTACAAAAGACTGATGGAGGGAGAGAGGAAGAGAGAGCAAGAGAAGTGGACTGGGGGAGGGGAATATGTGCCAGGCTCAGCTCTTTCCTGACTGAAGATGCACAGCCATCTGTGAGGAGACAAACACACGTATGGCTATCATTTGTCCAACATCGTATGTGATGTGAAGGCTTTTCACTCGCCATGCCAACCTGTGTGGCAGATGATGTATGTGTTTCTTCAGTCCCGTGATTACTAGCATGGAGCTGCAGAGCAATGCTCTTCACCTCATCAGTTCCACAGGCTGCGCTCCAAGGTGGGTGAGGGATTCGCTGCAAGATGGCTTCTGACACACAGCACAACCAAGGCGTACCAGCATGAATATTATACAGTGCATTTCACTACAGCCACCCACTGTGAACAGATCAATCGAGGTGGATGAGGTGAATTAGAATTTTAATAGAGTGCCTCGGTGCAGTAATTAAAAAGAATGATTATATTTTCCCTAAATGTATGAAAAAGTGTATGGTCCACTGGGGTGGTGCTAGCAGCTTTACTGTTTTATTTAATGTACACTGCCTATTTGTTTATCGTATGCACCTTGAAGGAAATGTTTAAGCAAACACTGAAATCAAAACACATATAATAATGTATATCAATTTTATTTCCTCCCATAGCATAGTTTTCTCCAAGTGGTCAAAGGTTTTGTTTTACTAGCCAGTACTGTTCTGAAAAAAAAAAACTATTTTGTCAATGTACCACACAAAGCAGCTGAGCTGCATATATTTTTGCCAAGTCTTCTGCCAGGTATTAATCACTGCCAAGATTTAGGCCAGTATTAAGCCTATTGCTCCTTTTGGTCCATAATTATCTTTCATGGCCAGGGGTGGTTCATATATGACTAAGTGCTGCATTTGCCACAGTGGATCATAATATTCTGTTGAATAGACTGAGGCACAGTCTATTAAACTGGTTTGCTTCTTATTTAGGAATTAAATAAGAAATCTTGTGTTTGCATTGACGATTATAAGTTATCCCTCTCCCCCTCTGAGTATGGAGTTCCCCAAGGATCAATACTTGGTCCCGTTGTTTTCTCACTCTACATGTTGCCACTGGGTGATGTTATACACAAACATAATATTTCATTTCATTGTTATGCTGATGACACTCAGCTGGATCTCCCTTTTACTCCTATGGACCATAGTAGGCTGACTTCTCTACAAGATTGTATGTCCCATATTAAAAACAGGATGCCCTTATATTTTCTTCATTTAAATTCAAATAAATCAGAAATTCTCATAACGGACCTCAAAATCTTTACGGTACCATACTGCCATCCTTAGGGCCTTTATTAAAAATTGTTAAGCCAGTTGCTAGAAATCTTGGTGTTTTATTTGATTGCAACTTGAGTTTTAAGCATCACATCACTAAACTAGTTCAGTCCTGCTTTTATCACCTTAGGAATATTGCAAAAATCAGTCCTATGTTGAATTCTATTGATGCTAAGACTATTATTCATGCTTTTATCTCCTCTCCTCTTGGTTATTGCAATAGCCTATTTTCCTCACTTCATCAAAAGTACTTGTAATGCCTACAAATTGTTTAAAACTCACCAGCCAGGCTACTGACTAGAACCGGGAAGTTCAGCAACATTACTCTTTATCTTGGATCTCTACATTGGCTCCCTGTTATTATAGGATAAATTGTCAGATTTTATTGATTACTTATAAAGGTCTGCATGGTTTTGCTCCATCCTACAATTCTGATCTTTTAATTCCATACGTGCCATTACGAAACTCAAGATCATCAGACAATGGATTGTTATCTGTTCAACTTCCCGGTTAAAAACCGAGGGGATAGAGCAATTTCTATCATGGCTCAAAACTCTGGAATGACCTGCCTGACTCAGTGTCCTCTTTTAAGTCTCGTCTTAAAACACATTTGTATCGAATTGCCTTTCCTGAGAAACCCCTGTTTTAGTATAAATTGTATTATGTATCTGTCATTTTATGTATTTTTACTTTGCTTTTCTTTGATTTCATACTTAACCTAATTTTAATTATTTATGAATTTTTCACTTTTTACAGTACAGCGCTTTGTACTTTGTTTTATAAGTGCTTTAAAAATAAAGGTAATATTATTATTAATACAAATATAAACATAAAGACAAAGGACTGCTGGAGAAAAACTCATGACAACAACATGGTGTCATCAGACAAGCTGAGAGACTAGCAGGTGATTATTATTGTAGGAGACATGGTAGCAAACCAGCAAAACAACAAAGATGCATCACAGTAGATGATCTGCCGCAGAGTCTATCCTCCACCAAGGTCCTATTAGACTCAGCTCACAAGCTTTATGCTTCACCCATAGACTTGTGGTTACAGCACAAAAAGCCCAGGCCTCAACAGGTACTTAAAAACAAATCCTTGCTTCTGAAAGTTTTATATAAATATTCACTTCGTGCATTGTAGTAAAATATGGAGAATAGTATATATGTATATTTTGCTCTATCAAATGCTTCAATAAAATTTTACTTGCTACTTCTTTTCAATAAATTCCCGTGATAAGACAATGTGAGCAGACAAAAAACAGAGCAGAAACGAAGGATGCTATTGCTTTAAAGTTTACAATTTAGCCAAGTGAGTCTCAATTAGAGCACCACGGGCTGGCTGTCAACAAAACTATCTCCATTGTTTAGTGGCTTCACCCAGAGCAAAAGCAGTGTTTTTGTATGGTGACCTGGGTAACTATGCTGTGTCAACTGGTGTCAGGCTACAAGTGCAATCTAAAAGCTTGCCTGTAGGCTAAGCCCCAAACGAGGCCCCTTGTGTCCCAAACATTACCAACCAAAGAAAGGATTCCAAGTTTCCTCCCTGGTAAATGTTTCGGGATGAAAGGGCCAGGAGAGGTGACAAAGCCACAGTGACTAGACAGGAAAACGGTCAGCCTACCTCTGTTCAGTCTGTTGTCAGATAACAATTAAAGTGGAAAGCATGCAAGAACATGGCTGTGAAAAAAAGACACTTGAGACATTGTCCTTGTTAGGCGGCTCTTACATTAGGAGTACATCAGCTGAAATGATAATCCTCTAATGTGCAACAACGTACAAGATTTGTTCTTTTGTTCCTCCAGGGCAGAAGTTGAGGGCTCTCCTCTAATGGGATCCAGCACCACAGAGGAAACTTTGTCTCTCATCAAAGAAGAGGAAGCCCTCTGTGCAGTGCCTGCATGCTTCCCCTCAGAGAGCATGTTGCAGACGATGCTGCATCTTTCATGTTCCAGTTAAGGGGAAGAGGAACAAGTGAACGACCCAACCTTTAACCTTCACATGACTTTTCAGAGCATGTGGTAATTTGTCTAAAGTTTGTGCCCTCAAAAATGATGACCAATCATTCACTGTTCAGGGAAGTGGACCATAATGAATTCTTTTACTTGAATTTTGAATTGGATGCATTTTCAGGGGGGCTAATTAATTTCCCATGAACAATGCAAGTTCTTCTTTTTCTTTTTTTTTTTTTTTGTCTTTCGGACACAAACCAGGCCATCCAGTTCAGTGAGTCTCAAAATGGGAAAAACTCATTAGGTTTCCCCTCACCTCCCTCAGCCGTGGTTGAGCTACAGCAGGTTAAGTGTCACTCAGAAATTAGCGTTCTCCTGGTAGAGCAGTGGACGCCACATCAGCTGCTACCATTTTTGTAACTACATTAAACAAACCCTCTGAAGGCCTCAATGATGCATGCAATCTTAATTTTTATTACAGCAATTTATTATACACTCCCTGAGCTTATGACAGCCCCGACTGTCATTAACAGATTAATTATAATTTCCCCCTGCGCTCAGAGTTAAAGAGAAACGTGAACACACACAGGCGCCCCTTAAAAACATTGAGAGTTGTGTAACTGTGTTTCATTATTACAGCGACTTTACCCTTCACCCTTCCTGAAAGAAAATGAAATGAAGGAACCAGGGGTCTGGTCCTCAGGTCCACCCTGCCACTACTGTGCATCACAAAGACACAACTCACGCACTTCAAAGCGTAACATTTCTGTCCAGTTCATTGTGTGCCAAGAAACTCAAGGAGGACAGATGTGAAAGATGCCTTCTTAAACTAGCACAATAGCTAACTTCATTTTGCAGTGTGGAAACATCTGATGAGATATCCGACATTTGTTAAATTCATGGTAAATGATTTCTGAGGACTACAAAACGGGGAAAACTCCAATATAAACTCATATCAAGAGGTTTTTTCCACCAAGTCTCAGTGCTATGGACTGTAAATAGTTAAACAGCAGTAAATCCTCTTTACACTGCAGAAAATAAGCTAAACTTCTCCAAAGACATTTTTATTAAAATTTGTGTTTTTTTCAGACAGAATAAAAGTAAATAGTCTATAAATTTGGATAGCATAAAGAATCTGTACTGCAGCATCAATTACATCTAAAAAAAGGTTTGAGCAAGACATCAGCACACAACCAGCAAGCAGCCACTCACTGAAGGTCTGTCACCTCCAAATTTAAGAAAGAACACAGGGAGTCTGAGGTCAGGGTATGTTTAGCTAATTTGTGTTAAAGACTATAAGACAAGAACATTAAAAAGCTAGTTGGGAGGAAGGTAATAGCCCGATATTAGACAAAGGTGAGGATTAAACTCATTAGATTGCCCTTAATCATTTTCAATGACCCTTACTTCTAATTTGCACCTTATAAAGGTTCTTCCTTCCCAGGATTAATCATCAAGGGTTACTCCTATGAATTTATAAACACGATAAGAGTTAGAGTGAGTACTGGTCTTTATACATTCCTAATTTGTCGCGTAAAATAGTTATGTCGGTTATTTACTGTGTAATATTCATTGAAAACTTTTTCTGAGAATTTAATCTATGACAATATGCCAAAGTTACCAGTATAGTGTAGAGTGTGCATAGCCTTAGCTTGTTTGTCTGTGCCTCATACTTATTTATTGTCCAAAAATGATTAAAAACATGCTAGCCAGACACACTGCTTCACTGGGTGAGATGTTTCTTCATTCTACAACATGTGGTGGAGAAAACAAATGTTGCCCTAAATGGTCCAATTTGCCCAAACTTTGTACAGTGGTTTAAATTAAATGTGAGATTACTGTAAATTAATACAAATTTACAGGATTACTGTCAATTTTCATAATTTGGGGCAATTTATTAAAAATGTCGCCTGATGAATAATTTGTGTAGATGCTTTTGCACTGCAGACATTTAGAAATTGCAAAAATTACATCGCTGTAGTGTGTGGCTGAATATCATGGATACGGTAGACCATGACCAAGTTACATTGTCACGCTAGAAGCTAAAAGACTAGTGGAAATATTATACCAATTACTTGCTCCGTGACTCAACAAGAGTGGCTTTTGGAAGTTACATAGTACAGTATTTCTCAATATTCATAAATCCTTATGTTTGAAATGCACAAACCAATATTGCTTTAAATGCAGCAGCAATATAAGTTATTGACTGAGCTTTTTAATATTTGTTGCCTGTTGCAACATGTAAGCATGTATACAGTACAGTGAAGGAAATGCTGCGAAGAGCAATGTTTCCTTTATGAGCTACAAGCACAAAGGGAAAGACAGCCACGATTCATAAATTATAATTAAGAAAAATGATCTGACAGAACATACCATGTTTTAAGTTGTTCTTTCACATCTTGAGACAACTAGGTGGACCCAACCACCGAAGACAGAAAGAGGAGGCACATTTAGAGGATGACAAACAATCTAGGAGTTTCACACAGGGACCACATAATAGCAAAAACAAGTTCAACATCCTGCTGGCAGGTGATGTGATTTATGACAGGATGACTGTAATGACAAAAGGTTAGCAACATGTCATTAATGAGATTCCACAGTGCCACAGTAAATATCTTTATGTTTCCCATTCATTTATACTGTAGTCATATGTTCATAGTCATTATTTGTAGCTTGAATCACAAGCCTAACATTGCATTATTTTTTCTGGGGGGGGGGGGGGGGGGGGGGGGGGATTTCAGTAATTTGAGTCCATAATCCAATCAACAGCAGCAAGTTGTAAATGCAACTTGCCTCACAAGGCTGATGTACAGTTACTTATTCATGCAGACATCCGCAACATTAACTTTGTTTGAGCTGCCAACATGCTATTTCATAGTTTGTTAAAAAGCTTGAGAAACTCCTTCCATCACACAAGACCAGGTCTTGTCTGATCATTTCTGTAACTTTCCAAAACCAACAATCCAGTATTCACACTTCATGCTATAATTGTTCCACTGCGAGGCGTTTAGCTAAACTTCTGAACCATTGTTGATGCAAACATATTCATTATAGGCATTGTATGTGGGAAAAAGTAAATAGTTTTCATCACATTTTGCTGATTTTCTTCACTTGTTTCATATTTACAAGTCACAGACACACTCGGTTTGCCTCTCTGACAGGTCAAATTCTGAACACATGGGGTGTGATATAGTTCTGCTCAATGAGACAAAATATTATGTGTCGTTACTCTGTGCACATATTCACTATGAGAAAAACAGCTCCAGAACATGAGTCACATGAGTAGAAAATCACATTCTTCCAACCCTTGACTAAAGAAGTCTGATGTCAGCACTTCCCAAGAAGAAAATCACATCATTTATTTTCCTGTCAGTCAGACCTGACTAGAGTGCTGTCAATCATCATAAGCAAAACAGCCATGAACACACTGCTCTGCTACATACCATTAGAACTGAAAACAGTCACATTTTCAAGAGCTACTGCACTCAGGTTGTCAGCAACACATTTTTCATGAAAGAATTTTACTTGCAGCCTTCTGGACATAATTCACTCTTTCTCTCACGTGGCTTTAGTCTGTAACACAACACAGGATCCTTGTGGCTTGTTTAGGATGCAGCTGTAAGAATAAAAACACAGAAGCATTTAAAGCAATATGCAAAGCACACAACTCAAGAAAAATAAAGAAATGGGCAGCGTTTAACATTATTTGTACATTTTTCGAAATAATAGTGCCTTTCAAATCACAAATGGAAAAGATGGTCATGTTATGTGTGTAGTCATTAGAGGTACAGTAAATGGAGATTGATGGACCTGTGTAGCCGTGTGCAGTCTGTGCTGCCTGGTCATACTGAGAAGAGCTCCTCGCAGCGCTTACCCCTGAGCAAGTGCGACTATTGGTCGAAGTTCAGATATAACTTAATTTTCTATGTGGATGAAATGCACCTTAAGGGCAGTGAGTGGAGGAGGGGAAGGCGTTTGGGAGAAACTGTGTTTCCTGCTCACACAGAATGCTCAGTAAGAATCAGATGCTGTGTGGCTGTGGAGCCTGTCTGCTGACAAAAATGATGTCGCATCCCCTGACCTTTCATATTGTCACCCAAGGTGTGTGTCAATAGTCTAAGCATTATTACATAGAAGCCAAAAAGCATTTTTGTTTGCATGATAAATGTCAAATTTGGAGCTTCATTTATCTTTCAGATAAGTAATTTCTAAGAAAATAAAGACAGCAAAATGCAAACTGTAAAATATGAGTTTAGGACAATGAACGCTCAGCCTTTGTGTTAACATGAGGTACTTGTGTTTATGTAGGAATCTTTGTGTTTAGTTGTTTTAACAGCAGCATGAAAAAATGAAGAGTCTGCAAAAGGACTCTCATTGTGTGAGACTGTCCTCCCATAAAAACAGCCTCACAAGTTGACTGTGCAAACAGCTTATTATGACCCATTAGTCCGTTTTATTGTTAGGAAACCTCAAGTGGCTGGATGTTTGACTGGAGCAAAGGCTAAAGGCAGGTGAAGTTAGATAGAAAAAGACAAAGTCAGATTAGGAACAAGGTTGAAAAGAATAGATGGTTTGACAAAACAACAACAGCTTAACACAGGAACACCACACTTTAATACCACTGTTAAATTCCTGTTTCAAACTGATAATCGTTTCTTTTATCCATGACCAGAACCCTTATTGTTTGTCCACTGAGGTATCATTCTTTTACCTCGACACAAAGGCCTTGCATTTTGAATTTTTTGAAAATATTGGTTAATGGATTTGTTGCTAAAGTCAGATAAAAAAATCCAATCTAACTTAGGTCTATATGGTACAGAGAAGGCTACAGCCAGCAGCCAGTTAGCTTAGCCTAGCATTAAGACCAGCAAGTTTAGCAATCCAAGCCCTATGATGCATATAAAATATTTTAACTTGTACTTTATTTTCCGTTAGTATGCTGTGTGATCATGTACAACAAGACAACTTGTCAAGAGAAAAACAATTCAAAGGTGTAGCTTTAGCTTTTCAGTACAAAATTCATGAACATCTGTGTTTACCATCATACCCACATCACTGCAACATGCAATTGTATTTTAGAAATACATGGCCTAATCCAGCAAGATAAGAAAATTCCCAACTTGCTCTTGATCTTTACTCGATTGACGCTTGGGGGACTGATACAGTGCTCAAACAAATATCAGATTGACAGATTGATACATGAGGATGCTAAACGTGTTGATAGTAGCAATCTGTATGAAACACAGGCCAGAGCAGAGAGGAGAAATTATTTATTTTTTTGATGCATGGTTCCTGCTGTTGAACCTAGTTCACGGAGAGTTCAGCTGAGCATCGGGCTCTGTCATGGTCCTTTTGAACGGATTCACTCTCCACTATCTCTCTGGCAGGCAGTGGGTAATGGATGAGGTGCAAGGTTCCAACAAAAAGCACATCTGCATCCACACGATAAAGTGTTTCACAAAGCACAGGCAGATTTCTTTGAACAAGGACTCTCTTGGAGTTACCCACACATGGTCCTCATAAACAGTTCAAGTCCAGAACTAACCAAAATGTTTCTCTTTTGAGGTACCTATTACAAAATATATACACAATATATACACAAAACCTTTTAAAAAGCTATTATGTGTGTTTTACCGTGCAGGAAAAAGAAATCTCTCTATGATGCCAAGAGATGCTCACGCAGACCCGCATCCACATCCACTATATGACATAATGAGAAAATATTTGACCACCACAATGATGGTGTGGCCAATGGTACAAACTGAGAGGTGTTTCCTATTTGCCTTTGGTCCATTATTGAGCACATGTCATTGCTCAGGGTAGAAAGTATTGTGTAATTGACTGGCTGGCCCCGAGGCAACTGGAGATGTTAGGTATATCTGTGGTCACACCTCAGTGCCTCACAGTTGGCAAGGCTGGGCTTGCAACTAATCAAACTCCACTGACAGCTACGCTCGTCTTTTGCTGCTTGCATCCTGTGGAACTGCACCAATAGCAACAAAAGGGCCTCAAAGCCAGGGATGGCACGTTTAAATATTACTCAGCATCAAAGATTTAGGTTGATTTTATCTGCAAATAAGGACCAACTAGAGCTGTGAGCACATGGTGGAAGCACTTACCCTGCCTGTAACCTGAGAAATGGCAGGGAAACCTCTGCACCAGCAAATGAGCAGGGCTGGTGGTGGGAATCTATTGTCTAGGCACTCCAGAGAGAGAGAACAGATGGGGACGTGCTCCTGTTGTTGGGCCAACAGGACACTTGAGAAAGCAGATTGCACATTTACATTTACGCCTCAGACGTGGAGACATTATGAGCCAACAGTTTATACAGAATAACGTGCAATGTTGCATCCAACATCTATAATCTAGGCTGGATAACGTTTGGTGCATGAATGCACAGTTTACTAATTCATCATTGCAGACAGTAAAATATTATGATATAAATTGTTATAAAGCACAGACACTCATAATTACCTTTATAAAATCAGTTGTTCCTGGGGTGCCAATGTCGCTCCCGGGGACACAAATGTATTCAGATTTTGCCTGGTGGCCAGAGTGCATCCCAAAATCTTCTAGTTTGATTTTCGCCCATCTATCATTATTCTCTTTGACAAACACAATGCCATTGGTTCCCAGAAGAATTATAGGGCAGCACTGCAGAAGACAAACAATTTACTGGCACTTTGCCTCACTGAACAGCACAGTCAGCCAGCCAGGAACCATCCATTTTAAACAATGCATGTTTTGGTCACCAAGCTGCACATTTCTTAGACATAACAACTCAGGGTATTCATAAAACCATTTAAGTTATACCAGCTGCTTAAGATAGTAAAAGCTATTGAAACTCTAGGAAAGTGAATTTTCATTACACAGATGCCTGGTTTCATTTTATGCTTAATGGATTTAGGTAAACAAATATTACATAGATCTTATGAGCAGACATTTATGTGTTGGAAAAATACCATCACCTTCCAAAGCACTATTCAATATATGGTGGTCTACACTACTAGGCCTTTAAATGGAGAGAGAGCAGAGAAGATTCTTCTTGGCAGGCTTTTCTGCATTAACTCTGTCTTCTCCCAGAGTTTAAATTAAGTGGGGAGCTAGTGCAGTGTGCCGAAGCAGGAATGTGGGCCCGAGGCAGATCCAGGCAGAGCTGAGCAAAGCAGCGGGATGCTCCAGGGGAGCCGGAGGCCACATTATGCTGCAGCAGGGCAAGAGAGCTCAGAGTCTGACAGCCCTGCGCCCTCAGCGGACACACCAGGACCACTGCCACTGTATTCTCAGGGCATTTACATTATTCAAAGATAAATGCATTGTCAATTTTGTGTCTCCCAACACTAGATATGTGTGCCGCTTCATTCCTCCTGCAGCCAAAGGTGGGCTCACCTCCACCTACTCCAAGACATGCTACAAATGAAATCAAATGTCTTTCTCACTGGTGCAGAATTACTTAACCCTGCACATTGCCACAGTGCACTTGGATTGTGGATTGTACTGCAGGGGCCTGTAAGGAGAACAATAGATGAAGGAAATGTGCCTTTGTATTTCTGTTTTTTGTAAAAAAAATTTTTTTTTTTTTTACAGAATATTATAAGCAAACTGAAATTCAACTCCTAAAGATTTTAAAACACTGGTGCTGTTTGAAAACATGAGGGATAGCACCAGTGGCTGGTTTTTAAACAATGTAATAGTTAATTATGTCAAAGACAGATATTTATTCACCAAAAGTTGAAAGCAAAAGATAAATTGTAGCACTATTAGATCATACTGTATCACATAGGGCTATACTGTTTATATGCAACATGTAAGCTAGAGTAACCATACAAAGACCCATTTCTTTGGTGTGAAAGTAAAAGAATCGCTCTGGGGATGTTCTACATTTTTGTTAATATCCACACGTTCCAAAAGGTAAAGTCAATAAATAGCTGACCTTACTAAAATTAATTGCCTGTGTAAGTCAAGGCTTATAAACCATATTCTTTTGCACTACATCCTTTCATTTCTGACCAAAAACTATCACAGACACATGAATGAGCTACAACATTGCACTGAGTAACATCTTGTTTGAGCATAAGGAACCATTCAGATTCAGTCCTACTGTTGAAAATACTCATTAGATACCAAATATTTAAATAGCTGAAAAAAGCCTCAGACCACTACACTTTATAGCTTTAAAGACCCTGTACGTCACATTGATAGACATCCACAGCAGAAGCAAGATCTCAAACAAAGCAGGATCCAGTTTCAATGCTGCTGTTCACTAAGAAAAGTTAAACAAGACAGACTTTGGGAGGAATGTCAAAACGTCCTTTCATGGGTGAATTGTTAACTTTAATACTGAAACTTATGAAAATAGTATAGTTTAACGATCCATCTCTCATATCTAAAAGTCACAGACTATTTTACTGAAATAATGTGTCTGGGATTACAAATGAAAACCACACAGGATCATTCTTTATCCAGCAGACAGATTAAATTCCAAACCCTGTTACTGTAATAGGCACACTTGTAGCTTGCCATGAATTAGAGCTCTAATTATATTAGGTACTATTTTAAACAAAATAACACATTTCTTATGATCCATAGGTGTAATTTATAGCAAAGCCAGGTTCATTTTCCTGGGCAATCAATTTGGTGGTGTAGCAGAAGACTAATATAATTATGTAAAGCGCTGAGAGCTGAGTATCGCAGTCAGCACAGAAGGGTTTTTCGAAGATAAATGAAGATGCAATTTATTCACTCATAATTTTATACAGAAAATGCTGTGGGAAAAAATCCATATGAGCATCAGAAAAGGGTAGAGGTACTAATACTTTTGGATACAGACTACAAGAGCATTGTAGTCTAGGTATAATGTATGAATTACTTCAGGTTTCCTCACATCACTGAGCTATCTTTCACACCAGGAAGGAGGAGAAGAGCCTTTTGGCCAAGCCCTCTAAATCATACCCAGAGGAGTAAGTCATTTATTATAGTTACAATTATATCAATATCACTAACACATAAGAGCTGCGATAAATCCACGCACATCAGTTTCTGTGACAACGTGAATGATCAACGTGGGGAGGGTCCTCAGCTACTGTTATTCTTAGCAGTTTGACTGCCAGTTTCACACAGTTAATGTGTTTTATGAATCAGCAAGACATGTGCTCAACAGAGAAACTCAATGTATTAAATATAGGACTGATTTTTCAGTCTTGCATCCTTTCTCATCAGTCTTCGCTGCCCCTCTTTATCTTCTGAACGTCCCTATTGAAAACACTAGCCCATAAATTTGTTGTTATGGCATACTGAGTGTGCAAAACGAAAGCTTTCAATCAGCTCCAGAGTCATGTTACAGGAGAGCAGGAGCTGACAGGGTAACAAATGCAGGTGCTTCAGGATGTACAGAATGGAGAGCAAATTTTCTTCTATGATTTTCTCTTCAAACTACCCTTTTTGGCCATTTGATAATATTACATTTGTTCATGGCAGTGTGGACAACCCTATATCCTAATAATATACCAACCAATGGACAGACACAGACCTCTGCAACCGGTACAAGTAATGAGATTTCTCTGAATATGATGTAACCCTGCAGTGGTTGTGTAGTCTGTTTCCCCTCAGAAGGAGAAATAAAGTGTGGACTTTATGAGCTGGCAAACAACACAGATCCCACCACGAGCGGAGCATCTGCGTCCTCTGCTCATTCACCCACACACTGTGTGTGGTGAATCCTTAATGACAGCAGAGGCCAGAGAACAGGAAGGACTTATGACAATAGTGTCTTCTAACATTGACATCCTGTGTCAGCATTTACAGATGGTCAGGTGCTGTCCTACAGATCAGGTTTCCTTCCTCCTTGTGTCTGATACCATAGTCAACATCATCACAAATGGAGATGTATGAAAAAAAACACACATAAAAGAAAACAGTCCACTGTGTGTCCTGTATTTTCTGAAAAGCCTAAGAAAAATATAGGTGAGTGATTAAGAGTCATATGAAAAAGAAACACACAAACACAATTTCAGGGCTTAGAAAAAATGTGTTTTATTTGGAAAAACTTAGAATTTGTAGAAATAAAATCTTATTTTAAAGCAGATTTCCTTGTATCCGGCCATAGGACCTGAGTAAATGTTGTGTATTAGCTTCTCTGGTTGGGTTTAATTTTGAAAACGATATTTTAAAAGTCCACAACCACAGTAAGGCATGCAATTTACAACAGGTTTTCTAAAATCATCGCGATTAAAGCAGTCACACACATCATTAAACCTTTGCTCAATTTCAGAAAATGCATTAGTAATTGAGATGCTGTGAAAAACAAAACAACAACACAGACCTTTGGGGCCTTTTCTTTTACGCCACTCCACTTCATACTACATTTCTGCTCTGAAACAAGTTCAAACTACACATCAGTCCTTCCAAGGTGTGTCAGGATTTGTTGAGAGAATTCAGTCTTGAGCCGATGATAATCCACAATAACGCCGCTCGATGCCAATAAAGAAGGACAGGAAGCGATGATTCAAAGCAGGTACAATTTTAAAAAAGATCAACAACATTAGTGATGCTCATGTCTTCTGCAAGGATTTAGAACAACTGCCGCTGTTGCGCTTCTCCAGAGCAATAAAAAAAAAATTATAAAGCCTTCTTGGGATGGAGATGAATGCTGCTCACCAAAACAAAGAAATCATCGCGACATGTTCTGCTCCATCCGATGTGAAACCAAACTTTGTGCTTAATATATAGCTGCAGTGGGAGCGCATGTAGTGATGTGACTTTATCTCTGTTATTCTACACTTTAGATGAAAGGCTGGTCCTCTCCCGGTGGTCCAACACAGAGACCCCCCACTGCTACAAGCTCCCTGTCCATCATCTTAGACAACATTTACAAAATTAAAACATATACTTATATTGTAATAATATAAAGGCCAGATTGCCTCCAGTTTGGATCCTAGGAAGAAGATTACCTAATGTCTCTCTAATAGTTCGCCTACAGTAGGACAATTTCCCCATGTGTAAACATTAACTCTGACTGAGCAGGCGTGGTCTCCTCTGCTTTTATCCAATCAGCCACACAAAATGAGATCCCAGCTGCACTGCCTGTTTCTACAAAGCTGCTCTTGGTTTATTTGTATGAGTTTGAGCTTGACATTTTCAGCTATGATTAAATTACTTTTAAATCATTTAACAAATAATCTGAAGGACACATAATACAAATTACCTTAAACCCAAAACCAAGTGCACATGTTTTGTTAGAAGCATTAGTTGTTTTATTCAAAAATATTCTTAGGAGTCTGTACAAATCTATCCTTTACTAAAGTAGGATGTTTGTTTTTGCAGAAGAGCGGCTCTAGGGGGAAACTTCCTATTTGCATGGAAAATTGGTGAATTTGATCTCAGTTACGCCCATGTCCACTTACCAGAGTTGGAGGCATGATGGGAAGAATAAAATCTTAAACTCCAGCAGTACCCTGTGGTCCCTAAGGATTGAAATGTGGACTTACATTTCCTAGTTTGATGCAGCAGTGTTGATCATTACGTCTCCGTGACAAATGTTCAAATTAATGTATTGCTTACTTTTATTAGCAACATTTGACATTTTATTCTTTTACCAAAGGTTTTATATTGGATGAAATGTTTTACCTTGCTTTTAATTCAATGTCATCTCAGTCATTCTTTAACTTGAGCGATATAATGAGCATCATAAATTCCTCTTAAATAAAATTGAATGATTTTATTAATATTTTGCTTTATTTTCGTTTTGTAGTGATTTTTTTCTTATTCAAATGTAAACATACGATGTATAAATATAATAAGGGCTCAGTAAACGCATTTGCCGGTGCAAAAGCAGCAGTAAGGGAGATGAAGAAAGAGCTCGCAGGGTTAAAATGGCCGCCATTCACTGAATACTGAGATGATTTGGAACCTATTGCAGGAGCTCGTAGCCAGCTTCCAGGCTGGGGTTGATTTTAAGTAAGATTATATTAAATTAAAGGCTATTATTAAAGGATTTATGACAATACCTGTGTGCTGAGTCACATTCAGTTTCAACTTTTTGGGACTGTGGATCTTGCGTGGATTTGAAGTCACTGACGATTTCTGTGACAAGGGCTTCATTTGCCTTGATGCTCTTCTAAGTCTGAGGATATATCATCTTAGAAAATGTGTCACAGTAGGGATTTCACTCTCTATCCCACCATTAGAGATCGGGCTGCTCTGTTTGAAATATGTTACTTGGATTTGATATGCAAATGCTTTGTTCACGAGGAGGAGGGATCAGCGAGGAGTCTGAAAGCGACGAGTTTTTGATTAATGAGCTTTGAAATGGCTCTCCAGGAGCAATAAAGAATGAACTGCGCCCCCCCCCCCCCCTTTTTTTTCTCACACAAACACGAACATACGCGCACGCGCAAGGGCCTCCATCGTTGCATCGTTGTTTTTCTTTTTTTTTTGGTTTTATTGTCACCAATCTGCCCGTTCTCACCCATCAACGAATGGGTGAAAACAGGTATTTTTTATTATTCTACTACTGCAAATCATGCTGAATAATTTTGAAAGTGTAGACCTACTAATCAATTACCAGTCCAATGATTTGGATTCCATCTATATGAAAATGGAGCTTAGTCTTTTGTCCCAGCAGACAGGAAGGTAATCATGCGGCCAAGTCTAAAAACATCATGTGACATGTGGAAGATGCAATAAGCCCATACACTCACTTCCCTCATATCAATAAAACATCAATAATCTCCAGAGCCAAAATGCACTTTGCATTGGAGGCATAGAGCAGTCTGATGAGCTTCAGATATCTTGGTTTCTAATTATTGATTTGCTCTCTGTTTAGACTGTACAGCGGGGCTGCGAGTCAGTAAGGATCCTCTGTAACAGTACTTGACATGTTTCATAGGAGCACCGACTAAATGAAAAATTAAAACAATCAGAAACACTAGATGAGGAGTGTTTCTGCTGCAAGGGTTTTACAAAATCTACAAAAAGTAATAAAAAAGAGAAGTTTGAGCACTTTATTTACAAAATGTTAAACACAATAAAATATAACATTTCAATATCATAAGGGTTTCATAAATTTATGAATATCCAACTGAATGAAATAACAATGGAGGACAAACAAAATAGCAATGACTACACAAAATGACATGCTGGTGTGTATAATATCTGATACGTCGATAGTCTACGTTTTGCTTAAGATTTGACACAAGATTAACCATGGACATATAGTGGTGTTTATACACTATATAATGCCCCATTTATACCAGATTTACAAATAGAAATGCTCTTTTTCAACAATACACTGCGAGTGTCATAGCGTCTTCCAAACCCTGTTTTGCCAACACTTTCAAGTGCACTGAGCTGTCCAATCTTACAAAAAATCCACACTTATAAATACTCGCATATAAACGATAAATAATGTGCAATACAAAAGTAATTAAATAATAAATAGGATAAATGCTCATACAAAAGATTATGCAGCATAATAAAAATAAATAAATAGGATGCATGTGAGTAAAAGGAGATAGTGACAATCAGACGAAAAATTCCCTTAAGGTCCTTCTGTCTAAAGATGAGCTTCTAACTTCCGTGATCTACAAGACTTACCTTCAAGTAACGGCATGAAATATTCAGTCAAAAAATTTGCGCATTGCACTTGAGAGAAACAAAAAAGGAACAACTTACAGTCACGCTAGTCTGCCTCTGCGCATCCCAAAATATTCAAGAGAAATGGACAAAGCTATATCATTTAGAAAATAATTACACAATAGCATTAATAATAATATCAATAATACTGTAATAATACACACGACTCGCTCGGAGTGTAGTTATTAGACTAGTGAGGTAATAAAAAGAGCGCAACTTAATTTTAGCTTACAGACACACACACACACGCACACACACACACACATACACACACACATACACACACACATACACACACACACAGAAACCACTTATTACAAATGTGTGAGTTTAGGCGCTTCCTGAATCCTTCCCTGAGACGCTTGATGAGAGGTGAGGTCTGTGTATGTGGGATGGGGATCGCAGGGTCCATGATGGTGGTTTCCTGGGATCTGAGCGGCACAGCTGTAGTCCACGCTGGTGGATGAAGGGTGGGGAAGATGGCCGAGGTTGAACATGGGGCCCGAGGCTGGCATGGAATCAACAAAATTTCCCCCCACATAAACGGGGCTGCCTTGCAAATTGGCGTTGGCAAAGCTTCCGTTGCTTTGCATGCCGTGGTGTTCGTACTCGGAGCCCGGATATCGCTTCTGCTGCGGGATGCAGCCACCCAAGGGTGCCGTGTACGCGGCCAAACCGTACATGTTTTGCTGGGGTTTGGCAAAGGACGGGGGCGAGGGCGCGTCATAACTGAGGCTGTTAACGTTTTGTAGCTGGCCAGAGTATCCAATGTGGTTTGGGCCACTCAGTGGCGGGCTTCTATCCGGGGAGTGTCCCAGGGGAGAGTGCGCAAGCCCTTTAGACTTCTGGTCCTTTTTGTATTTCATCCTCCTGTTTTGAAACCAGATCTTTATTTGGCGCTCGGTGAGATTCAACAGGTTTGCCATCTCCACTCTCCGAGGGCGACAAAGATAGCGGTTAAAGTGAAACTCCTTCTCCAGCTCCACAAGTTGTGCGCTGGTGTAAGCAGTTCTGACCCGTTTGGAGGCCGGTCCCGGTGGGCTCTTCTCATCACTCACCTCACCACCTGTAAATGAACAAAGGGGCATCTTAGCATCTTTGGAGCCATATCAGTACTAATTCATATACATAAACAAGCCCCCCCCCCCCACACACACACACACACACGCACACACACACACACCACCCCCAGGCACTTGACCGGTACCTGCAGTGGGGCAGTTGTTGCTCTTCTGCTTGGAGTTCTGTCGAGTCTCCTTCATCCAGGGAAATATCTGCTTTGTGAGAGCTGGTGTGGCAGTACTGGAAGCGCTACTGGTTGGGGGTTTCTTCTTCTGGGACGTAGAGCTGTTAGAGCTGGGAGATGATGCGGACAGTGGAGGTGCCTGCTGCTCCCCAATAGTCGTGGCTTGACTGCTGCTGTTGCTTTGACTGCTGTTTTGTCGCATGCAGTCTCCGTTCAGGTCACTGTCTTTGAGGCTTGGTGGCCGGACAGCAGCGGTCTGGATGGGGCACACTGAGCCCTGGTAGTCATTCTCAATGTTAGAGGTACTGTAGGACTGATGTGCAGGGCCATAGTTGTATGAGTCTGGTTTGGGATAGGTGTAGCCTCCAAAAAGTCCAGAGTTATCGTAGTATGTTGCTTTCTGCATTTTGTGGGTTCAAAGCCAATAAGCCAGAGTAACTCTATCCAATGGCATGGGTGTTGTTTATTTACGTGATTGGTGTTTCCCACCGTTGCTCCAGTCTGTGACCTATAAAGAGAAAATACATCAAACTCATCTGGCCTCTCATTAATAAGGCTTTTGCTCATTATACAGCTACATCTTCCCTAACATTAATCCAACGGGGCACAAATAAACCCGTTCACATTAAACCATGAGAGTCACACTGCTCGGCCCTGGCTCAGGTTGCTATACGACAGAGCAGACATGAAAATCAGAAATTTCCCGCTGCCTCTTCTTTGACATCACTCCCATGAAACCCCAGATTGGAGCCGTCCACAAAACAGTTAAAGTTTAACTTGAGCTAAAAAGGACCCTCTGGGAGGCTTTACGAGTCTCTCAGAAATGAGCTGGATCAGCATTTGACACACATACACACAATACCCTTTTCACTAATCACAAGGCCTGACAAAGGCCGTCATGCATTGTTCCCTGGAGCAGAAATATAGCCCACCAAGACCGGGCTCATGCAGTTGATCCACGTGTTTGTGTAAACAAGAAGCTAATTACTAAACTTCTCCACTGTAAATATTACAGTAATGTGTGTATGTGTGTGCGTGTTTTGTGTGTGTCTGTGAGTGAGAGAGAGCGAGAGCAAGAGAGAGAGAGAGTTTTGGTGGGTGGGGGTGGAGATTGTACAAATATATGACATTTCATTAGTCTTTGCATTTGCTTCGACCCATTGCTTTATTTTTGACTGAATGGTTTGCTCCCTCCTTATGTTCCATTCATTCTAATGTTTACAAAATGTTTTAATGTATAAAAAATTGTTTAGATGAATAAAAAAATGTAACACGTTCCGGTGATAGCAACTACATTTGATTCATCAAGCACAGAGAAACGCTTGGCATCATTTTTACTAACTATCACAGGGCCCTGTACTGTATGTTGGTGGCTTGAGGAGGTGCAGCCTGCGCCGTGCATAACAATTGCACCTGTCAATGTGGACCGCGGCAAAATTTATGACCGCAAATGTTATGGTTGTAAACGGCCTCAGAGAGGAATGAAAAGCAAAACACTCCTCAAGACTCGCAGCCCTCAGAAGAGTAAAACCAAGCGTAGGAGGAAGGCAGGGGGAAAGAATTTCATACTCGGCAACTTGCCCCATACAGAGGCTCAGTTTATAAATGATGCCTCCATTCTGGCCGAGAGCAAGTCTGCAGCCAAAACAGCGAGGTGAAACACTGGAGCTCTCTGACTGGGTTAAGAGAGGCAGCGAGTTTGTCTGACGATGGCTCGTCTGATAACCTGCTTAAAATGTGGAAATCGTGGGACGGAGTGGTGAAATACTTAATGATTTGACGTTTTAAATTTTGCATCCTTTTTTTAAATTTTATTTTGTCAAGACTGCACATGCTTTTTTTTGCTGTGATTTTTGAAAAAAAACAGTGTCTGGTCCTTCCAAGCTTTGTTCAGCCACATGCACTGTGGCAAACGAAGAAAGGGAACTTATTGAAATGGGACTCTGCCCAGCGTAAATAATTGCACGCACACGCTAAGTTAAAGTCATCCCTCATGTCTGTTTCCGTGATTTAAGCCTCCTGCGAAACACTGCGAGCGTTAATTTGCAGCCTAATAACAAATCATCCTTTCACCTGGTTAGCAGTCGGCTCTGTTGTCCACTCCTTTCATTCAGGAAATGTTACTCACCGAAATCTGCGCAGATCTGTTTTATATCCCTCACGCATTCATCATTGCTCCCACTTCGACCTGGAAGAGAAAAATTCCATTAAATAAAGTGTTCTTATTACAGATGTTGGTCTTTAAATCGCAGCAAAGTATGGACTTAAATTCGATGTATAAAAGAAAAGACATTAACCCCAAAGCCAATAATCTTCACACTTTTTTTTGAAAACACCGGAATTTTATTATAAAAGTTAAAATAAAACAAATTTTGAATACTTGCTGAAGATACTTTTTTTTTGCCTGTTTAATTTTTCTAAATATCAACACTGAAAACTGTCGTTACACTGACCACATATGACATTTTTTTTAAGTCACTGCTTTCAGTTTCTTGAGAGTAAAAAGTCCTACATGTGCACTTTTATACAAAGACCTAGGCCAAATATTTAGCAGTCATAAGCTTTTTTAGGTGACCTCTGGGTCATTCAGCATTAAGTCAAAGTTTAATGAACAACGAGCACTTTGGCTTCAAGTAGAATCAAGTCTCAACTAAATTCAAAGCAGCTTTTCGCCAGCGACTGAAACAGAGAACATGTTCGACGGACGGAAAAAAGAGAGCAGAATTTAAACCTCATTTTCTTTATATTGTTTTTCTTTGGGGTGTGAAACCACTTCTTTTCTACTGACTGCTTTACATTTTTTTAAAAAAGATATTTACTTTAAATAAGATGCTGGAAATTTAAGATTTCTTGGATGTGGACTATTTGTTCAAGTTGGTCGATAATCTGTGCCTCGAGTGCTTTAGAGCACACTGGGCTACTAGTAGTAGACATGCTCCTCTTTTCACACAACAGTGTTTTTCGCCTACGCGTTGTTACGGTAAGTTTGGTTCACACAATGGGTCGGACTCAATGTGGAGTGTTATTATCCCAGTTATCCCTTCAGATTCTGCTAATATTTAAACTTAAACAGCTTTAAAATACGCGTCGTTATTGTTGGGAATATTAGTTACACCCTATCCATAATAACAGTTAATAATAGTATATAATGAAAACAATGCTGGACTTTTGCTTGCTGCTGTTGTGATAAAATGCAGGATGTTTATTTCCTGTTTCCCCTAAGATTTGCTCAGAAAATGCAACGCACCTTCTCGCACCGAAATGTAATTTATTTTTTATCATGCTGGTTTAATTAATTTAAGTAGAAATTAAGTGGCCTTTCTGCAAAGACTTAGTTTTAAACAAAGCACAGTCACACATTTATAGATCATAAAACAAAGATTCATAATTGTCAATTGATTAATATTTTATCATTATAACTGGGAATAATGAACGTAAAGATGAAGTTTTATTGTCTTTGCTGATTAGGCCTGACTTTTATATCCATACAGAAAACCCAAAGAGAGAAAAAAATCACATAGGCTACAATTAAGCAAACACAAGTTAAGCAGAGATGCATCCAAATAGTAAATACAAGTATTTGCCTTTGTCCTTGTGGAATATCTAGCCCGGTAAACCTTTAAAACATCCAATATGAATTTGTGTATAATATAACGTTGCAGGTTAACAAAGCCATATAGATGAAACCACATAAATCACGGCAAACGCCACTGTGACGATAAGACAACAAATTAATGTGATTTACGATCCAAGAGTCAAAAAGAAAAGTTGCTCTGCTGTTTCTCCTTCTGAGACGGTTTTCATCGAAACGTGAAATCAGCTGAAAAGCGCAGAGCAGCTCAGACTCAATCTGTCGATAATATTTAAACGAGCTTTCTTTAAAAAAAGACGATGAATAAATAAATAGATAAAAAAGTATCTGCTTTAGAGGAGTTAGCTGTAGACTCCACTGTCCGCACGATCGCCGGCGTGGGCGACATTAACAAGCCTCACCTCCATGAACGGAATAAATCATATATATTTCCTAGCATTGTATTAACCCGCGGTTAAAGGTTGAGTTCTGCCTCGCAGTTGCTTACCTGTGAATCAATTCATCATACACCAGCTTCCCTCTCAATCTCAGTTCCTTTCCACGCAGTCACTAGAATAAATCCTTCACCTATTGTCTGTAGACAATGCTGTCCTAAACCTGATCTTGCTGTTTTTCAGACATTTCCATATACCAATGGAGACAGTATTCCCGAAAGAATGGAAGGACTCGCATTCAACTACCAATAAAAAGCGAACGTGGTATCCTTATTCCTGAAAAAAATCCCTGGCAATCAATCACCCATTGAAATTTACAGGAATTCAGAATCGGATAGGCCTGTGCAGATTTGGAGCTCACATTAAGATTTTTTTGGTGTTTCGGAGTTTGTGGTGACAAATAAAGGCGCTGCCTTAAGATACAAGCATATTTGTTCACGTGATTGTCCTCTTCTTCAAGCAAGCCTTACCTCACCAATCCATTTTGATAAAGGGTGGCGTTTATTTCCTCATCCCAACTGTGTGAAAATGTTGCACTGCCTATTTCTTTTCATCTCCTCCTGAATTGCGAGCATAACGTCTCGCCCACACTTCAGTGTTTAAACGCTAAAACTGATATGCTATTGTTTTGGGTATTAATCATACAGATTCGCACACTCGCACGCTCTCCTACTGCAGTATAGTTATATCATACAGTACAGACTATATTTGCGTAAAACGATTTGTGCGCAAAAAGATCTGTGTATTCAGGGCAGCTTTGGAATTTCCTGGTTTTTTGAGACGACATTTACATAAAAATGAAACCTATGAGGAATTATACAATACAACGTGTAAAGTGGGCCTGCAACGCACCAAATACAAGTATTTTAGTGTAGTATTACAGGGTAGTAAAATAGTAGCATCTGTCGATGCTCTGTTTAATCCTGCCATGACTGCAATCCTGTGGGATGTGCAATTTAAAATAATCTATGAATTAAATGACAAGGGGGCTTTTTCTACCAACTGGGGCTGAATTGTATTCAAATAAACCACATTATCGTCTTTTGTTGTGTCTGTCTTCACACACACTGCTGAAACACAAAGAGTGAGGGAGCCATGTCTTCTCCTGCGTTGCTTTCACTATCAGTCAAAGTGAACTCTAAATAATAAATCCTAAAAACTAATAGCAAGCTTTCCTAACCACTAAATAGCCTAAAGAAACTGGAAAACACCAGGGTGGATTGGAAAAGGCAAGATACGGAGCCGCAGTGAGCGTAGGCTGGTTCAGTGGTGGGCTATCTTTGCTCAGAAGAAGAAGGGGATGCAGGACTGGTAGCGTCGCAGCATATGTTCAGAGGGTAATAAAAGTGAAAGATTTACAGTTTTCGCCCGGCCCCCCAACAGCCTCGCACCCTTTCAGGAATTACTGGGAATGATTTACAAGGAGGTAGAACTGTCAGCCTGCCCAAACTTCCTCGACTTTCCAGAAATCAAAAATAGATCATCCCCCGCTAACAACAAAAACAGTTGCAACAAACTGAAGAAAGCAAAAAGTGTAAGATAAATAATATTTTATTCATCTTGTACTGAAAAACTCGAATATATGCTAATTTCTATTTAGACAAAAAAGACACAAATTATAATTCTAGATGTCTGACTTTATGAAATAAACAGTTTCTCTATTGTTTTGATCTAAATTTGTAAATATCCAAATTAGAGAGCGAATAGAATCAATGGGCCTAGTGAAGGAGCCACACTGAGCTATGTGTCCGAAAGACTATTTATTCAGAGTGAGCATCCATAAATACATGTCACGGCCCTTCACTTTTTACGATTTATCTTATCAAACCCTTTCAAGAAGTATGCGCACACAGTTTACTCCACAAATCTACCATTTCTAACATCGTTTATAAATAAAAGACATGCACACAGCGACTAGCCACAGCCTATACAAATCTGGTCGGAGCGCACACATCAAAGGGAGCACTTTATCAAATATCACGACATTTGATATCGTCATTTACCAGCTCGGGCAACATGAAAAATGCTGAAATATTTACCTACCCAAGCATCCATCGGTTCGGATGTGTTTCTAAAGTGCGGGGCTACGGTTGCGCCGGGTATCGGATATTATTTTCTTGGGGGATCTCTTCAGTTTTCAAGTCTGATAGAGTCCTTGCGATTAATGACGACGCCGTGTTTCTAGGGGGACGTGCTGCATTAATTATTTAGACAATCACGTGGTCGAGAATAGAGAGCGGAGTGGTATAGTCTCTGGATTATATCTCTGAATGCAGACAGCGCACTTTAATATATCTTAGGGGGGTTGTCTGGCTCGAAGAAGCTTCTGCGAAAACAGCTGGAAATCAAATATGGCCGGATGGAGAGCAACGACGCTGTATTCCTGCACTGGGTGCAGTGTCATTGAAAATGGCACTGCCTTTGGCTCCCATTTATTGCTGTTCAGACATGTAGGTCAGTGTGGCTACACACTGCACGTTGTAGTTGGTTGCTCTGACCTGATAAACGCCGCAGAAAACTATATTGTGATGTATTTCTTTTCAATTCATGATTTGAGAACAGGAATTCAGAGCATCCAGATTTTATTTATATCAAACGACTCTTGAATATTAAATAAAGAACAACACCTGCTGCCTTAAATGATTTGTAATGTATATTAGTTATATACCCACCACCACCACCACTGCCCCCTCCCTTCCCCTCTCACTCTCTTCAGCATCTATGTGCAGATCATTTCTGGCAGCATGGTGGATTGGTAGCATCACTTTGTCTCAGCTTCTCTCTTGAATCATATGACACACACGCTCATATTTTGCAGTTACACAAACGTGTGCGCGCGTGTGTACGCCTAAAGGCCCGCATGTGGTCAGTGGGGATTAGACAGTGGTCACTATGAATGAAAACACCGCTGCTGCAGTTTGCCTCCGCACGTGTCCGTTTGTGGATACTGTTGGTTGTATCAGTACTGACTTTGTAGTGTGGAGGGTCGAAGGTCAGTGTTGCAGTGGGTCATCAGCAATAAAGTCATAAGTCTTGTTTAATGGAGGGAATTTAATACCAAGCACGGGAGTACAGATACATGTTAAAACAGCGCCCATAAAAGTTTTTTGCCATTTAGAGTATTGCAATCCAGTAAGCTTCATTTTGGTTTATGTTTTAAAGCGAAGAGAATTCATTTTACAGAACTTTTCTCAGGAAAGTAAAAGTGACTTTACTCTTTAAAACCACCGAGAAAAGCAGCAGTACGATCTTTTTGCACGAGGATGTTAGTGCGCAGAGCATGCGCTCCTTCTGATGGAGCTAATGAGTGAAAATTAAGATACAACAGAGCAAAAAAACTCATTCTTTATCGATTTAAAATACTGAACGCATTCTGTAGCAGTAATAACGATATGCTTTTTTTTTTTACAATTAAGACTTCAGAAAGAGGTTAAATATACCCATGCAGAGCGTATTTGGTGGATTTTTGTATGTTTTGTAAAAGGGGGGCTAGAAGTCCATATAGCTCTGCAATGCTTCTTGCCAATGCAAACATCAACAACGTGATCAATGTGGAATTGGAGCAAAGAAAATGAAACCAAAATATATAAAAAAGTTTTAAGCATTCAGAAAAAATATAAAAAAAAACCTCAGTAGTTCGGGAAAAGGGAATTTCCTCAAAGTAAAAATATCTGCCAAGTACAGAAAATAAAAATCTCTGCACAGTGTGTGTTTTTCGTTTAAATGCATAATCGGTAGAAATCTTTATTTTTTTCGCAATATACTTCTCACATCTCAATGCACAATACAGGGTAGAAATCATGTACAAAAATAAAACCAAAACGATTGCATATTGACATAAGGAGACAAATGCGCACGTCAGAACCTTTTGGGGGCTGCGCCTGGCTTAAAAATATTGTTAAAAGGTGTAGAAAATTACATATTTTGTTGCTTTTAGTTTTATAAGGGTGTTAAAACACACTTAACACCAAACCGAGTGATGCCTGGGAGAGAAAATGCAGCCTGTCCGGTGGGTCAGAGGTGTCGGGGTCAGTCCTTGCGGCTGAAATGTGTCCCCTGGATGAACCTGCCACTGCTGCTTTGTCGACCTTCGGCTGAAAATACCTTTTCAACTCTCTCATCGTGAAGACTTCAGAAAGAAGACCTCCTCGTACTGGGTGAGCTTCTGGCTTTTTTTTGTCTGAAGACAATGACGGTATAAAACAAGAAATATCTGTCTTGAAACGTGGCGTGAAAACCCCCCTCTGTTTAGGCTTGGTGTAAATGAAAAGATTCCCACATTAACTAAGACTAAAACTTTGCATTAAGCCATGCTAATGATGCACACGAGTTCAAACATATTTTAGATTAATAAAAGAATTGACGAATAATAAAAATTGTTTTTGTAGTATACGAAAAATTTACACTTCTTAAGCAAATAAATAATGGCGTAAAATTACAAAGAAAAATAAAGAACTATACTTCTAAATATTCAGGATTTGATTATTTCCGATGAGAAACATCCAGTATCAATTTGATGCCATGCAGGAACAAATGATCTTTCATATAAGAGTATCAAATGGCATGAGAGAGCCTCTGAAAACGTACACTGTTTACAAAGATGTCAAGAGAGATTTATAAGGGCACTCAGAATAGTATGCACACAGGAATGTCTTGGTTTGGGGAATAATATTTAGGCTAAGAAGATTTCAAAGCTTTATTATACAAAATAAGTTAAAAAACATACAATTCACAAAGAAACGTGTAAGTGAAATATTCAGCGGGATTTTCTAATTTTCGAAAGGAGGTTGACTTGTGTTTGGCGTGCTCTATGCAAATAATCTTTGCTTCAAGTATGTAATATATATTTTGTGCGTTTAATGCGAAGTATCATTAGGAGGAAAAAATGAAATTATATTTGTGTGTGCGCTGATATGAACGTGGGGAGGGGGGGGGTCTCCGTGTTCTGAGTAAAGATGATTAAACCTTTAAACCAGCGTGAATCCACGTGAGAAGAGCTGGGACACTTGGTTTAAATCCATGCATTCAGCCGAGGTTGCTCATTAAATGTCCTCAGGGGTCAAAAAAGAGGCTCCAAAAACAAAAAACAAAAACAACAATAAAAAAAAAAAGGAAAAAAGAGAGAGACAGGGGGAAAACTTTGTTTGGATGTTTTTCTGTCTCTTGAGGAATTGAAAACAACTAAAAGGCTCAACTTTGAAACCATCTCAGCTATAACTGATTTTATGACTCAATGTTGAGTCAACACTGTTGGGGTCATTTAACATAAATAAACAAAAAATGCCAAAAAACGACATCAGTCCATGCAACAGTCAGATGCAACCTTTGTCTTTTTGTATGTACAGGTAGTTTCTGAGGCTGTGGCGCATTCCTGGCTTATAATGCTGTGATATCAGTCTGGTTATCCTTCTGAATGCTTTGCAGATGGCTGGAGGCGGGTGCGGATCTGCCCTTGGTGTTGGGTAGTTTGTGGTCTTTCTTCCATTTCATCCGTCTGTTTTGAAACCAGATTTTTATCTGCCTTTCGGACAAACAAAGAGTGTGTGCAATCTCAATCCGCCGCCGCCTGGTCAGATACCTGTTAAAATGAAACTCCTTTTCAAGCTCCAAAACTTGCTGCCGGGTGTACGCTGTTCTGGACCGTTTGGGCTCAGATCCTGTGTAATCTGGGTTCACTGTTGACAAAGAAAACAAAAAAGTCACCAAATGGGATCAGTGCAGCATGCAAGCGAAAACAATAAAACAAGAGTATAGTCTCTTTACCCGAGGCGCTCAAACTTTAAAAACACTAATAATAATCACACGGAAGCGAGTATAAATAATTAATGATTTTAACTGAATTTAATCGGATTTGCTGCAGATTTAAGCAACATTACAACCGGTCAATATGTGATTTCAGGAGCTTGCAGGCGCTCACCTAGCGGCCTATTTCCTGAGCTATAAAAATTTATGACTTGTGTAATTGGCGAGGCCTTTCAAAGACTCCCATAAATATTACACTGAACGATTCCTAAACTACAAGTCTCAGTTGGTCCATAAGAGGGGAAGAAGAAGGGAAAAATCTTACCTGTGGTTACGTGGACTTTCTTCATCCAGGGGTAAACTACTGCAGGCTGCTTGGCTTGTATCCCATTTTGGCTCTTTGTGTTTTGCTGCTGTCCACAAGTCCGGGGTCCGGCCGCTTGGACCGGTGGCCCCTGCTCACTCTGTGCGCTAAAAGGGCTCGGGTGGCTGGTTTTGTCATGTACATGACCCCGTGGCTGCACTGTGGAGTCCTGCACAGTGTTGCAGCTGAAGGGCTGCTCCGTGTAGTTTGACCGTGAGTAGATCCCTGGATGCTGAAAGTCTGTGTCCTGCGATGGACTGTAGTATTCCGAGCCCTGCTCAGGTATATAGTTATTTTGTGAATATTCCTCGCAGGGAGGAAATTTGGGATCCACATACTTAGAGTTCACCATATACGAACTCATGGCCATTAATTTCTGAAGGTAGAAAATACTAATTTTTCTCGAGTTGTCTTTTTTTCCTCCCTCCATAAAGCCCTCCTACTTTGTGTCAACTGAATAAAGTTAGCGAACCATGTGACCAGATTGGCCAATAGAGGTGATGCTGGTCCAAAAAACGGGTAAATATACAACTAAAAGCAATTTTATCTAACTTGTGACATACCCAAATTAAACCCCGATGGAAAACAACAAATATTGAGCTGAAAATGATCAAGTCGTGCTTTGAAATAAACAAATAAAAACTGTGCACAATTCGATAAGCTTACTTCAATATTAGACTTTAAAACTGTGCAAAATATAAACAATGGTGGTATAAAGTTGTTTTGTGCACTCAGATATAAAATATAGCAGTTTCTAAGGTCTGACTTGAAGGAATGGTGTTCAACAGAGAAACCCACAAAAGATACAAAAAGCCCTTTGGCATAAAAGCAGCGAATAATGACTGAGGACAATTGATGGACACTGTCTTTGTCAGGAAGGGGTCATCCAAAAGTTACACGAATCTCATCCCTTCATCTGCTACCATCCTTTTGAAAAAAACTGTGCTAGGAGCCTATTGGCGAGCAGCAGCAGCAGCAGACGCCTCTGGGAATCAATAATGTTGAGACACAGGAGGAAAAAGCTGCAGCTGGACTTTTCTGTGGTTTGTTTCTTCTCCGTTTGATTCCAGTATAAGGAAACTAAAGAGAACCACAGCCTCCTTCCTAATTACTTTTATTGTCATGTGAAACATTGTGCATGATATTTCCTTGAAGCCTCTAGAGTTTCAATATGCCCCGAGTCCTTCTTCTGAAGTATGCGGTGTAGTCAGATTTATTCTCATTCATAAACCAACACTTTCAGTGGGGCATCTGACAACACATCAGGCAGCAAACACTTGATGTGAGTCAGTAAATCGAAGTTTTTTCATCGACCATATACTCCCCTAGAATCGAATCTGTGACTGTGGTTTTATCACACAAATTCGGTTCTACAGGGTATATATAGACGACGGGAGGACGCTAATTGTGGAGCAGGCAGGACAAATTACAGAGTGCCTCACATTTACAATAAAAAAAAAATCAACAACAGCAGCATCCAAAGGTTACATTAGAATAAAGGAGGCAGGGACCACAACCAAATGGGGAAAACACACACAGACGCAGTACTAGTGTGTGTTATTCTAATATACGAGTTTTTATTTAGTCTTAACAGAATTTTTATAAATTTTCTCTCCTTGGGGCAGTTTTTATTTCGTTTTGGGAATTTCCTCATAGGTTTTTTCCATCAGTTTGTCTTTTAAATAATGACGTTTGTGATGGTGATTAGACCTAAAACTTGTCACATGACAATTTCAAGTTATGTCAGTTGCGCGTTCACAATCAAAAAAAGCGAACTGTAAGTCTTTCAGGCTGTCTCAGCTGTACGTGACAAGCGAAAGACACTGTCCAAGTTCACAGCCAGGAAAGAAAACCACATAAACCAGTTTTACCTCTGAGTCAGAGATAAGCTTTTGTCAAATAAATACTCAACAACATATATTAAGCAACGGATTAATCTTAAATACAAGTGGCGCTTATCACAGCTGGTGAAAAGATGAAGCTAGAGGGCACGGAGGTCAAGCAAAATCATTTACAAACTTATCAAAAAGTTCAATTATTTTTGCTCCTACTGACAGCTCAAAGGGTGCAAAAGTTTACCAAATCCTCGTCAGCCATTAACAAACCCGCCATGGTGGCCTCTGCAAGTCCTTTACAAACATCCTTTACAATGAATTAAAGTTCAAAATGTTTCAAACTGTTCGGTTAAACTCGAGAAACATTTCTTTTTCAAAGTACGAAAAATAAATGTGGGGATAGTAAAATTTTGTCCTAATAAGAGCTATTATTGAGTGCGTGATATTGGAAAAGTATCGGTTCTAAATTAATGGGACCCATGACATTTTGATTCAGCTGATATTAATTTAATATAATTAAACTATAGCTCACATCTGAATTATTGTAACATTTGTTTTGGAGCACATTTGACATAATAAGGCTGAAAATGAAAATAGAGCAGACATTTTTCTAACACTATAACACTATTTTTACTAACCGACTGTTCACAGGACGCTGTGTTGAGAGGTTAGTTTAATATGTCCTAGTTAGGCCAGTTTTTTCCCCTTAATGTGAAGCATAGGCTTACAGTACAGGCCCAAACAGTATGAGGATAAAAGCAAGTAGCAAAATAAAAAGTGGAGTTGACGCTTTTTGTTGAAGCTTTTGGGAAGATTGTCTCATGAAGCAGTTAGCGACAAATATCTCTGATCAACAAATCTCCACTCAAACGCATAAAATACTTGTTTGAAGCACAGTTAAAAGACAATCAAGATAATACAATGTGTAAAAATGTGTTCTTGCACTTCACATTTCAGTATTTGTTAGACAGCCTGACCTGTCTTTCACCTTGCCCTGTGGTCCTTCAGACGGGTCAAAGCCGAGATTCACAACAAAAGAAAGATAAAGTCAGCTTTTCTTGGCAGCTTGTGCTAAAAGAAAGGCGAACTGGTTCTGTTTCACTCGTTTTTCCTCACATTTACGAGATGTTTTTTTACCATTAAAAGACAATCCTGAGTGTTCCAGAGCCTCAGAAAACATGAGGCCTATTTAATCCAATTTTGGGCCAAAGTAGCTCATTTTGACCGACAACAACAGAACAAAAGCCTTGATCAACTTGTTTTTATTATTACGTATTCTTTAACAATTTTTGGACTGGATTTCTAACAATGACTGATAAATTAACGATTGAAATGCCTGCAGCAGAAAATCATTAGCTTTCATTGGCCTACTGAAGGAGCAGCAGCCACATCGTGTCAACAGGACAAAAAACATTTGATTGCTTTAAATCCAGTGGCTGATTTACGTGGTTCATAAATTTTAGTGTAACTGAATTATGAAAAAAGAAAACAGCAGACGTGCAATTGAATTGAAACTCTTACTAATTTAATTAAGAAAATTCACCTAAATCTTCAAAAGGATCAGTTTGATGACAACAGGTTGATTTGTCCGACTCCAAGTATTTAAAAGGCCCAGTAATATCAAGCAGCTAAACCCTGTGGCAGAGAATCACACCCTCCAAAGAAGCATTGATCATGTCTTAAAAGGTTTTAAACTCAAACTAAGATCAAGCAGTAACCTTATTAAGTAGTTTCCTCACAGCGGCACATCATCCAACTACCTGTTTGTCCTGAGCGCGCACTGTTGCAGCTTTTAGAGGCAGGGATCAGCGTACCCCGAGCATTACGCATATGACATCACCCGCCCATAGCCCGAGCATAATGATAAAACACAGCTTACCACAGAGACCGCAACACATTGGCACACCGTGCAACAAACACATCCATGCTAGAAGTAAAGTCTGCCCGGTATAGAGTTCCCTCTCCATTTGAAGCTCTATTCCAACCCATCTGGACGGTCTTACTAATACACAATGAGAATTATATTTTGGCTTGTCAAGTCCCAGGCCATAAAACAAACTTTAATGGCATCACGTGTTTCCTCGCAGCCATTCACAACAGCGCGCAGGCCCATAAATAATCCCCAAAGTTGCACTTACCCAATAATGCACTGATGCACACTGAGGAAAAGTAGAAAAGAGGAAGGTTGTAACCGTCAGTGCATAATTGTGAACAGATGAAAATGCTTTTATTTTGGCACTGTAGCCAGTTGCTAATAAATGTATAAGCAAACAAGCTCTTTTATTTGTGTCTGACCATTTTAGCCGTGTCACTTTCTATAATCTGTCCCCAGGTCTACTGGAGATTTTGTGTTCCTTTACTTTTCTTGCCTAGAGAACAGAGCATATTATATGATTTTACTGATGTAACCTCTAACTGTTGACACAAACACCAAGCATGTATCACTGATTTGTACTCGAATGCATTTCTCTCCCCAGTGAACCTGGCGCAATGAGACTGATGTCTCTTACTCCATAGGCCCCAATCCGCGAGTGCACAGCTTTGTTGCTCCTCCTCTCCTTTCCTGTCCAAACGGGAGCGCGCTGAGATAGGTGCTAAGGTTTGGGTGGTTTGGGTGGTGCCACTGTGGGGCAGGTATGATTGATGGGAGGGCATTAAATTAGAGGCTTGTCGCTCTTTACGTGCATGACCTCGTAAACATATTTACCTGGACATGATGTTTAACCTCCTGGGTGTTTTAGAAGGATCTGCTCTGACATAGCTCCTGCTGTTATCTAGTTGCTATAGGCTCTCTTATTCTTTGATTAAGTGGCTTGCATTGAGTTTTATGTCTAAAATGGATCCATTTTACCATTAGCTCCACAATCTGTTTTAATCTTCTCTCCCTATTTTAACATCATCATTCTCACCATCATGTTGTGGCAGCTGCTGTCAGTGAAGCCATTTTTCGCTCAACATTGCTAAAAGAAATGATCTCTGACAACAAAATGCAATGTGGTGACTGTGTGAGAGATTGTGAAAATGTGCAACATTAATAATGACATTGCATAAATATCACACACTGCACCAAACAGCAATAGATAATTATAATGGGTGATCATTTAATAGCAAACTTTGATTTATCCTGCAGCTGCAGCTGTCTGAAAGGGTACATTTTATTCAGGTTCTGTAAAACCACTTCCAAAAAATGAATCTGATCACATGAGCAGTTTCTCAGCCAATCACAAAGCTGAGGATGTTGCTAGTGAAAAGCGGCTGAATGGGAGCAGAGAGGCTGAGTGTTGGACAACAGCGCCTTCTGCTGGCATTTTAGCGCCTCCCCCCTTCTCCACTCTAAAAAATGTCAGCGTATTCAAACAAGTGATTGCATTGGATTTCATGTTTTTATAAAACACTGGTATAGAAAGATGAAGCAAAGATGAAGCAGATGAAGCTTCGTTCAAGTCATAATGAACTTATTATTTTTTTAAACTTGTGATTTGGGTTTCTAATTTAGTGGACAAGCTTTGATACAACAAAGTATCATTTTTGAGATACACTTCAGACACACAAATGATTGGGCACACGAAGTATTTGGACAAACGTGTGTTTTGCAATTTGACTTCACTGATTTAAAAATTTCAAGTGACTATAAAAGACTGAACATAAAAACTGAATTGCAGGGAAATCTGTGCATATACCATCGTGTAAATTATTCTTTAGATCATTACGTATTTGCAGTAAGATCCAAACTTATGTAAATGACTGATATCAACGAATGAAACCGTGTATCGGTTTGGAAAGCGAACACATTTTACTAAATTACGAAAATAATTGTTACACCTCTTCACTTTTGTATATTTACACGAAGGGACCTTAGTTCACATACTCCCCCTATTTCACACAAAAATCCCCACTAATTTAAAACATGACGCTGCATTTCTAGGGGGGATTTGAACAAAGATGGTCAGACATTGTTTTACATAGTAACATATAACAAACACACGCAGAAATGAAGTAAGTTATTTGTGCATTGTCAAACTAAAAACCACAGAGTGACTCCTGGCTAATTTTCTCAGGCTCCTACTTGTGTCTGTGTTATAGGGTCCATTTTGCCGCATTGCAGTAGGGCTGTAAATACTTTCGCAGCTGCCTGTCAGCCAACAGTGAAATACTGTCTTTGTTCAGTTGGCCCCATCTCCCTGCAGCTGAACACTGCTATAAAAACTGAACTTCTTTTGCCAGGCTCGCATATGTGGAATACAGCAAAACAGACATATTCTGTGTGGATGATGGCACAGGATTTCAGCTTAGTTATGCGTGTTTGTGAAAATACACTGAATTCATGGGAGAATCGCAGATTTTCTGGTACCTAAAGACATGCAAAATCATACACGTTTGAGCTCTAAGTTATTGTCGAGCTGCGAAATACTGCTTCAAAATGAAAATTAAAAGATGTGTTAGTTAATCACACGTTGCACTTTTCCCATACTTCACTCGGTTAACCACATCAGAGACAGAGCTCAGACATGTCAAACACAACCAGTGACTTTAAAAAAAGCTATTACTTGTGCAGAATAAGGTTGAGATAAAAGCTATGAGTAACAAAAAATACTTCCCCGATAAACATGTAACAAGTTAAAACAATTTTTAAAAGACAGATAAAATAATTAATTCAATATTGCTCTTTCATTCTTGCAGAAAATCATAAGAAAAAAATAAATGTTTCTCGCTTAAATTAAATGCATATTATACCAACCAATCTTTTCTGCCTGTAAACTATAAAAAACATAAATTTCAACAAACAACACTTGAAATCCGCATTACTTGAGAGTCATCACCCTGCAGCTAATTTACATGACTAATGAAACAGGAAGCTGTCAAAGCTCACATGCAGACACACACGCGTAAATAAACGCCTTCTTTACAGATAATTCTTACCTGTAGCCGGGAGGTTATCCATGTTTATTCTTTGTTCATTTACGTAGTGGATTTTGACGACGCTCTGCAGAGCCAGTGATCCTCTGTTTGTGAAGAGGTCAGGCATGGAGAAAGTTGAAACGCTCCTCTTGTCATCCAGGAGAGTGAGGGCGCAGTGACGCAAATATGTGCTGATCAGACGTTTATGGATCGAATGGCTGGCGGATTTTTAAAGAAAACCGACAGTGGGTTTGAACGCCATAGATGCAGAACGCAGTGGGGAAAAAATCGCCAGGGAAATCAGGAAAAGGGCCATGAAGACGTTTGCCTCTCACACATGACCAGTGGCATCCAATGACAGGCGATGGAGGCACATAAAAAGGTCTATTACCAAGTTGTAAATTGTCCTCTCACAAAAAGGAATTTGGACTGCAGCAGTTCTTCCCATCTTTACGCATAATAGCAGGAGCCCCTCATCTCCTCTGGAGAGAAACAACAGGGCTTTATTTCAGTGTTTTATGATATTGCACCATGTCTTAAAATGTACAATAACAAATATATTGCATCATTTTAAATGGATTAGTTCAGTTTCTTCATAATTCAAACCTTATAACACACGTTTTAGTGGCAGTGAAAGGCAACCGGATTTTAGCGGCCTGTGCACCAATTGCTCACAAAAAAAATTGTGTTTTGTAAATAAAAGCTCAAATTAAAATACAATTTATTCTAAAGAGTGTTTATTACTGAGACATTCTCCTTATGCTGTGCAGTTATTTTTTCTAGATTTATTTTGTTTTGTTTTAAGAAGACAAGTGAGTCTTTTGAAAGTGTGTATGAACAAACTATTCTTTTATAATTCAGAAATGAGTAGACAAACTAGGAAGAGATACATGGATATTTCTCACCTTTTTGACCCACGACATTTAAAGGCTTCAATTTAGTTGCATGTCAATATTTCTGCACTAAAAGAATTTCTTTTCGTTTCATTCCTCGCTGACCTGTTGGCATGCCAGACTGAGCACTGTGCGATTTATGGTCAGGCTATGGCTCTCTGTCTGGTTTCCTGTCTTACAGTCTCATAGTCTGTGTTTGTGCGTGTGTGTGTGTGTGTGTGTGTGTGTGTGTGTGTGTGTGTGTGTGTGTGTGCGTGCAAGAGAAGTAGAATTTATTGGATTACACAGCTGTGGCATGATTGTAACTGTATAACAAATTGGGACAAATTCGTTCTATTACAATTATAAAAATCTGTATTAACATCGCTTTGATCTCGGTGAAAAGATACTGAGTTATTTACCCTATTCTTGTTACACAATGCTACAGCTTTTTGTTTAAGGTCACTGGTCATAAGAGTCCCCACGCTGCTCTCGGTGAACGGTGTTAGCTCCACTGACCTAACCAATATGGTGGTGTTAGGTGATGTTAGTGAAAGATGGAGAGCCTAAATCGAACGATTGGAAAAACGAAAATTGCTACTATGTTTATCATTTAAAAAAAGCTGGACATGTTAGATAAAATATGTAAGTACACCGCTCAAAAAACACACGCAAAGCGACCCTTATATATAAATGTCCATTGTCATAAGACACGAAACTGGATTATAGGCTCGACTGGTGCACAAAGCTACACTGCTGTCGCCTTCACTAATGAAGATGTGGCAGCCACCAGATGAGCAAGTCTCACAGGGTGCGTCCTGTCTGTTTTCAGTATTGTCCCACTGCCACAGTCTGACTACAGTAAGCTAAATGACTTTCCTTTCTGTAACCTTGACCAAAACAGATTTCCACATAAATCGCACCGTCCACGTTTAAACATTCCTGAAGCGTTTTATTCTTCTTCTTTTTGGGTTTAAAAAAAACGCCTGAAATCTCAAAAGCTGTTTGGAAAAAAATGCTTAACTGTCCCTACAGAGAGTTTAAAAAAACTAAGAAAGTGAACATGTGCGTTAAAAAAGCGGTTGCTGGCAGAAACGTGTGTTACGGTGAAATGCTCAATTTAGGCTGAAATACTACTTTCATGACCGAGCTTTATTTTATACTGTCTATGCGGCCTGCTTCTCCAGCAGCCTAAGCATATCATCTCGGTGAAAATTTACCTAAAAGTATTTAGTTTGTTTTTCCCCACAACAATTCCAGTGATATAGTAGACTCCGCTTTTCCACAAACATCATGAAATCAGATTGAAAAGATGAAACATCAAATTCTCACACGTGTCATTGCGAAGCAACTCCCAACAAATAACTACACAGCCCCTGAGCTATATGTGGCACCTCGTTATCCCTTAGTTGCACAGGAGAAGGTCTGACGCTTTTCTACGTGCTGCTTGACGACCCAGAACGTGAAATGCCAACTTAGATTAGATTATTTCGTCATAGATCTTAAAGTTTCAGTTCACTGGATTATGTTGGATTTGTTGCTGCCTGTGGGTTAGGGCCGGGTGGGGCACCGTCTTTCATAAAACTGATCACCATCAACACCACCATAAAAAAGTCACTCCCCTTAAAAATCTAACAGACAGTTTACACTGATTCTCACACTAAACGCAAATACCAATATTTGCACAATTATTATTATATTTAATGTTGTAGGGCGTGATTATAGAGGCTTGATTTTAATTCCTAAGCAGTTGAATGTTGGTGACATAATGGTACAAATTGTTAGCAAACCCCTCTAGCAAACCTATATTTTCATTCACACACACAGGTCTTACACATTTTTAGGGTTAGGGTTAGACTACTGCTTTAGAAAAGCCCCAGCATTATTCCCCTGTGTTCCTAATCTGTGACGCTCAGCTCATTTTCACACCTATTATATCTTGGCCTTCATGCAGCTTTTGGCAACGTGTTCTTATTTGGGACATCTACAGCTGCAGAGGCATTGGTCAGGATGCCTGCACGGAAATACAAAGACATTGATTTTGAGAAGATTTCTTTTTTGTGCATACCGATTTTAATCTTGTATGTCTCATTGTTTAATTAGATCTTTTTTATCCCGGGAGTTCAGGGTCACCACAGCTGATCATTGTCAGCATGTAGATTTGGCACAGTCTTTACGACGGAATTAGACTATTAAGCTGATATTACGTAAAAACGCTAGTTGTGCATTTAGCTATTTTTATAATCAAAAGCTGAGCGTTTTCGTAGTTGGATCAAGGTTTCATGATGGTCGCCTTATCAGACCCCTGTTTATCAGCATGTCCCATCAAGATCCAAATTAGTAAACGTTGTTTTTGTTGTTGAAGATGCGGTTTTGTTTCGCTTTGTGCTGCCATTGACTATCAGCTGGAGGTATCATGACAAGCACTACTTTTAATGACAATGACTAAAGTATTTTATTTAACTTTTACTCCTCTCAGGACACAGCAGTACTAAAGGAGGTGCCTAGTATTTGTTTCTGCAGACTGTGTACACACACACGAAGGAGGCTGCTCTGTTGTCTCCAAGAAACAAGTTGCAAGTTACTCCTGGCAGATTCAAATTTGTTTCCAGCTCTACGTGAAACATTACATTACATTGTTTCAAATAGATCATAATTACAAGCCTCATGTGAGCGGGTTCACAAAGATCTTCAGACCTAGTTTTGTTTTGTGTTTTCTTATTTTGTTTTTTCCTTTAACAGTGATTCACTGCAAATGTTTGCGGTGATTAGAAAGTGTTAGTATTAGAAAATCTGTTATTTTCTTGTAAAGGCCCGAAATAGCAGCAGCTCTGTGCTCACTATTAACCCGTTCTGCTGATGTCGGGGAAAACAAATCCTGCATCCAGCAATATGTGTATAATATAAAAGTGGGTTTTGAGCTTAAATAAAACATCAAAAGCCTGCACGTTGTAGAGCTGCTATTTTTGAGCCCTAGTGAGGTTTCATGAAATATTAGTCTGTTTCAGATATTTCCATTAGATTCCCACAGGAGTTCACATGGACAAAGCACTACTGGCACTTCCCTGAGCTGACACTGAAAATACCAAATACATTTTTTAAAGTTCAGAGTAAGGATATGGCCTTTGAACAGTATTAAATGCATCTCTGAATTGTGAACAAAAAACAAAACAAAACAAACAACAACAACAAAAAAACAGAAAACATTAAGGATTATAACTGTCAGAGAAGCTCTTATAGTTTATTTTCTTTTCTATTTTTTTTTTTTTTTTAGAAACAAAGGCTTTCATTTAATGTCACAAAATTAACTCGGTATGTCGGCTGTTCTTGATTTGACCCAAATATTAACTCTGAACTTTGTAGAATATCATAACTTATAAGTATCAAGTTTTATAGAATACATTTGGCATCATAGGGAGTATTTTCTTTAGCCAGTTCATACAGTGTCCATATAAGTGGATCAGTCCATGCAGTTGGTGCGTGTGCTGTCTGCATGTTCCAGCTGTCACTGCTGCTGAGACTTACAGTACAACATCGCCCTCTAGCGCTCCCATTGCTTTCCAATGAAAACTTGCCCTCTAGTAAAAACAAGCATCATAGAATAAGTTCAGCAATATTAAGGTGTTGCCATTTCTTTTTCTTCTATTGTTAAAGTTCTTAGTGTGCTTTTAAATAATTCGAACAATTTTGAAACAGTTATATCTATCAATTTTACCAAAAGTAAATTTTTTTTCGGCAGATTCAGACTATGAGCAAAAAGCTGGAAAGCTGGTTTTACAGTTTCAGAAATTAAATTCATATTAAGATTCCAAGGTGAAACACTTCCTCGGACACCAGTCAAAGTGAAGTTTTTCTCCCATCAGTGGGAAGTGCAGCCGATAAATAAACGTGACCATTATTGTGGGGGTGATTTCCTCTAAAACAATCCATCGACCAGACACCCTGTGGAAAAGTGTCAACATTCTGTTTGTGTGCAACAGACGCAAACGCCCAAGTAAAAAAAAAGAGGAGGGGGGGGGGGGTTCAAAGGGGAGCGCAATTACTGACCAGGCCTATAAACTCATTTAGGCCAGACGTCTAGCCAATTCTAAAGCTTTATTGGACCGTGTTTCTTCCTGCTTTAAAGTCTTTCTTTGTGCAAGTTGGACAATAAATTGGAAAACCGCCGCAACACGTCTCCCAACCGTAAACACTTTCAAACACACACAAATTTAACAGTAAGTAATCTCATTTCGGTTTGAAGAATGATCATCATCCCTTGAGTTTATTGAAATGCATTTTTGTTGGCTGCAAATAAGACAAGCCAACTGCTTAACACGGACTCTATTTGATTACATTTTATGTTGAAGGCTATTATTTGCCCGTAAGACGTTGTGGTGGAGTTTGGAAACAAGTTCACAGGGAATCGTTTTTGATAATTTAGATGGAATATATATAAGAAACCCGAGCAATCTGCCAGCAGTACGCCGCCAAGTGTAAGTATGTTAATTAAAGTAGAATATTAATATGTGTATAGACATTTAAGGCTAAGTGGAGAATTTGCTTCCAACAAATACAGCACCAACACATTTTTCTGAAGTCCACGGGCTCATTTTTAGTCACACACCTCATGGTCAACTATCACAACAAGGTAAAGTCCGCACTGTTTACTGCTGCAGCAATATGTGTGTGTGTGTGTGTGTGTGTGTGTGTGTGTGTGTGTGTGTGTGTGTGTTTTACACAGACAGCGTCCAAACGTGTGAATTTTTTTTTATGTACAAGTCCATATTCTCAACTATTTAATAATACACACAGGCACGTGTTCTATGATGGGTGATTCCTAACAAACTAGTAAAACTGCATGAACACCCAGTTTGTGGTTGTGAAAAACAAACCAAAAAAGTGCCTAACGCAGTCTGACTGATCCAATTTGTGTCAGGCGCGACAAAACAAAATTCCTTCATATGTGATGCGTATTTGGCCAATATGTTATGATACTGTAACTCGATGTTATACGTTTTATGTTTCAAAAAATGGCTATCGAGGCTCCTAGCAAAATAAATGTTCTTGTTCATATGGCTTCCTTGGTACGAAACATCACAATGTGCAGTGAATTCATAGCTGATCTTTGCTGCTCTTCTCTCTGTTCATCTTCTTCATTTTCATCCTTCTGTTCTGGAACCAGATCTTCACTTGTCTCTCGGTTAAACTAAGTATGCGGGCGACCTCATAGCGTCGGTCTCTTGTCAAATACATGTTGTAGAGGAACTCTTTCTCCAGCTCTAAAGTCTGATATTTTGTGTAGGGACACCGCTTCTTTCTCGTTGAGCGTGCGTGAATCCAGTTTGCTGCAGGGTTGTCTGCAAAGACAGGGACAGAGACAATGAGAAGTAAAGACACATGTGAGGAGTAGTTCGTGTTGTTGGAATTTAATGACTTGGCTTCTTATATTTAAGAGCAGTGGCAGGATGGCAGGTAATGAAAAGTGAAAAGTGCTACTTTGTGTTGGTATACAGGGAGACAAAGCTGATTATTTTGATTAGGAAAAATAGATCAGACTTAACTACATTCTTCGGATATTTGAATCGAGATGGAACAGTGCATAGCTGTATATTTTGGGTGTCCCGTGGCATTAAAAAGTTTAGGATCCCCTGTAATAACCCTTGTAGGGCGGGTTATTCCTCTTCCCGAGTCGCGGTGCGGCACCACACACTTTTATAGGTTAGTAAAACCTCTAGTTTTACACACCCAGCTCTTACAGTTCACGGCTGTAAATCAGGGTCGACTATTTCGTTTACTTACTTGGGTCAAGTTGTTGTTTCTGCTCTTTGGGCTCGCTGTGACTCGAAAGCTCACTTCCACTGTGCTCTTTGGTCGCCTTTTCTGCACACTCCGATACTCCACACGAGAACTCACCGGCGTGCGGCCGCGCTTCTGCCTCCAGCGTGTCGCGCACTGTGGCTTTCGGTGGCAAGACCTCCGGCTTCGCTCCGTACGGGCGGTTACTGGAGTGAAACCCGGCAAACGAAACGTGGTTGGAGATGGGGTCCATCCAGGAGCGGACGCCTACATATCTGCCGTCCGAAGCAGGCAGATGAGACTGGTGGTGGTGCACGTATGGGTGATAAATCCCCTGCGGGTGAACCGAAGACCAAGACGGCGAAAAAACGGCGGACTTTGGTGCAAAATTACAAGAGGAGAAGTCTGCATTGTCCCCAGCACCTGACGGCCTCGGGGTCACAGTATGTGGAGCCTGAATAAAGCGAGCACCGTACACGTCCTCCGACTCCTGTCCCATTATAGCGTCCACATAGCAGTTACTGAGAGTGCCACTGGAAGACATTTTTGATCTCTTCCTACTCATAAAATAAGGGTTGCACTGTTACGGGAAGCTTCTCTCTATGAACAATCATAGTATTTTTGCTGGCCTGCATCTACAGGGATTGGTTACACGGATCACGTGGTCATATTTACCAATACAGCGAGTAAATCAATCCTGCGCTTGCTCTGCCTTTTTTTTAACTCGGGTTTAATTTAGCTTTTTATTTCACAATTAATAAACAGCCCCATCAGATGTGACAGGAGGAAGACAACTATTGCTCAAATTAATGTTTTTTTTTTCTTGTTTGTCTTGTGCGTGTTGCTGCAGGACGTTGCAGCTATGCAAAAAAAAAAAAAAAAAAGAAAGAACAAAAGTGTAGCTGCATGTTTCCTCACGCACAATTCACAAAGACAAATTCCTACCATCTTCATGTTTGAGAAAACTCTTGTAATATCGTCTTGATACCCTTAGAGCTAGTAAAACGGTTTATAGACTTACAAAGTCCTCGTAAAATAGATGTAATAACATGTTGTAAAATAACAGACGCCATTTCCGTTCACAGTGCGGAGAATCCATTGTTAATATTCGGCAAGGAAACATTTTCTGAGTTGGTTGGATTTTTTTTTAAGTTACACAGGAAATAGCAGTTGTGAAATTATTGTATCCATTCAAAGGAGGGTAATAATGTCTTTAATGTAACAATAAATGTTTTATGGGGTGCGTGTGATTATACATGCCGTCAATAAAAAAAAAAACATTGGAGAAGCAAAGTGCATCTGTGAATTGCTGTCTGAAAGGTGTAAGTTATATATAACTATCTATATATAGCTATATATTACTAACTATATATATAGCTATATATAACTAACTAACTATATATATATTTATATTACCTGCTTAACGTAGGAATTTACTAAAAATATTCAAAAAATATTATAATATATAAAATATTCTGTATATGAAGTGGAATGTGTGGCCCTTCAGTCGAGGAGCTAATAAAGAAATACGAGTATATTTTCCATTTAAACGAAAATGGAGAATTCGATGGATGTTGCAGACTGGGTCAGCTGTCACATGTGACATTTTCACAAAAATGGCAGATATTAAGTTAAGCTGTACAATAAACACAAATGCAACGTGGCTGCTGATGCCTGTGTCGCTCGCGAGGAAGTAGGGATCTATACTCTTAACTGTGAGTTTGTGCTTGAACATAACTTAACCCTGACACTTCTTATAGACTTAAAAAAAACAGGCCTGAAAATAAAAGCAACACCATGTTTATTTGATTAGGAGACCCACGCCTCTGTTGCTGCACACTCCGCGCTGTAAACAGACCATATGACATGAACGGCAAGGAAAGCAGAAAAAGCTAGAGCATTTATTGTTTTGCTAGGTAAACAATGTTGTTGTTGAGTCTGTGTGTGTGTGTGTGTGACCGCGCGTGTGTGCGTGTTTGTGAGTGTGCAATCCACTGAAGTGCACAAATATTAGTCTGTACTTTTCTTATGGAAATGCAGGAATGTATTTAAAGCATGCAATAATATGATAGTTATGTCATCGTAAGGATTATCTGCAAAAAATGTTCAATCTGCAAACAAAAACGTGTAGACGCATCGTCGGGTTGAATTAGAGCACAGCTGTAATCACTTAGTGAAATGAGAAACACATATTAACAACATCGGGAGACAAATTCTTTTCTTGCAGTAAACTGCAATGAAACTGCTCCTTTAGAAAAAGTGGATCTTGAAATTTTCTCTCCTGCTAGTAGGGTTTTTAAAGCTAAACCGTTCTCGTGGCAACACAAATGACACCAGACTTTAAATAATGATGTAGCAGTTACTGATACATAAAACGAATACAAATCGAAGTTATTTGACAATCCATTTATTGCAAGATACATGCCACAAACATGCAATAAAGTCACAGATTAACATTGTTTTCCCGCTGCTTCAAAGGGCCCATAGAAACATGTCACTATTGAGCAAATGGCTTGCACTTACTGTAAAACAAATGATGCACTACACGACAGTAAATGTGCTTTCATGGCTGAAATAGAGCAACCCTTACCACGCAGCTCGCCACACAACAGAATATCCAGGTCTGTTGAATAAATCTGCTTCTCCAATAATTTAAGACTAAAAGTGTTACCCTGCAGGTGACAGAACAAACACACGACGTCACACAAAGTACTAAAATTGGCAAACATAGTCACAGTTTCGTTGAAATTGAAGATAAACGTCCAATGCCACTACAGCATCGAACTGCATATGAGAGAGAGAGAGAGAAAGAGAGAGCGAGAGAGAGAAAGAGAAAGAGAAAGAGAGAGAGAGAGAAAGAGAAAGAGAAAGAGAAAGAGAAAGAGAGAGCGAGAGAGAAAGAGAGAGAAAAAGAGAGAGAGAAAGAGAAAGATAGCGAGCGAGAAAGACAGAGCGAGAGAGTGAGAGAGAGATAGAAAAAGAGAGAGAGAGAGAGAGAGAGAGAGAGAGAGAGGAGGAAAAATACACTGATGCTCACGAAAATGTGAGATTTGAGGTCAGTTCACGGATGCGGTTTTCTCTGTTCATTTTCTTCAGTTTCATCCTGCGGTTCTGAAACCAGATCTTGACCTGCCTGTCGGTCAGGTTGACGCTCCTGCTGATCTCCAGGCGGCGCTCTCGGGTCAGATACATGTTGAACAGAAATTCCTTCTCCAACTCCAAGGTCTGGTGCTTTGTGTAGGGACATCTTTTTTTTCTCCCACTTTTTGCTGTCAACCAGTTGCTTGTTGGCGTGTCACCCTTGCAGTCTGCAAACATCCAAAGCAGAGACAGAACAGGATTTTTAGCTTTTCGCTGCAGTGTGCTTCACAGTAACCCGACTCTCACCTGCTGCTCTGGATTTTACCTTTGGGAAATAAAACACAATATAAATGCTATCCCTGTATAAATTTGCAGGGGATGTTATTAGTCATGCCAAAACTAATTGAAACGAAACCCCAGCTGATCAACCTGCACGCCAGGAATAGACCTTTATAGCTTGAAGCATGATCAAAAACAACAATTAATTTAATCGAATCTGGAAGATACATTACCATGTAACCTTTAATTAAACTGTTAATAATCCAATTTAAATTGAAGAGTTCAAATACAGTGATTTTGACATGCAAGAATATAATTAAAAACAGCTACACGGAACACTGTAGCCGCAAATGCACCACATTTTTGAATAATATCAAACATATGGGAAATATAATTATCTCTGCAGCATGCATGATATTTTTTTATTTCTTTAATCTGTGTAGTGTATATAAAATATAAATATAAAACAGCGGATATAATATATCGGTATACAATATGTATTTTTAAATATGTAACGTAAATACCTTATGAATTGGGACACAGGGTGTCTGCTGCATGCTATTCTCTGCTGCCTATTAGTGCAACTTGAGAAAGACTCTCATTAAACATTACGACTTTAGGGTTGTTTGTGTTTTATACTTGGTTTTATGATGCTGGAGCTTTCTCAGCACAACCCCACAAGATAAAAGCTTTTCACTGTAGCCAACCCACCTTTGCCTTCCTTCTGTTGCGGCTCAGGACTGGACACAGATGCTTCCATAGAGCAATATTTCTCCTCCGAGCTGGACTTTGGTTCCGGACTTTCTGCGGGGACGGCTGTCCTTGACGTCTCGGGGTTTTGCTGCACGTCCTCACTTCTCTTTTCCGCCTCTGCAAAATTAGAAGACGATGAGGAAGACTGTGGTTTCGGGGTGACCCGACTAAGCTGCATCAGTGTTGGGTTTGGACTCGGCGGCTCATGGCAGTAGGTCTCCTGATGCTTCCCATTCGCATAAGTTTGGCTCAGTCGAAAATAGCCCGGAACCGGGATCTCTGGACCTTCGACTGGACAGGACTCTGGAATAACACTGGAATATGCGGGGACTTCTGTCGAGTTGACTTTTTGTACTCTCTTATCGGAGTACATGCAGCAATTACTCTCTTCCTTTATGCTCTGTGAAAAGGAACAGTTTGAAATCTGACCTGGAGGCTCTATTCTGCAGGATCTGCTCGGATCAGTCCAGTTATCTATTTGAGGTATGTACGAGTGGACATTCATGCCAATATTTTGGTGGTTGTAGTCTCCTCTTTTGCCGAAAGACGGCAGGAGTCCACAGGTTTGCATTCCGTAAGTTCCCATTTCTGAGCCAGACGGCATGTACATATTGCTGCTGGAGTAAAAGCTGTCCGTCCTGCAAGCACCAATTAAAGAGTCCACTAAAAATGTGTTTGCCGAAGGAGAGCTGGTGGGAAATGACATTTTGGGTGGTTAAGTTCTTTGGAGGAGATAGGTGTCCTTTGTAAGCTGACATATCTAGGAAAAACAATCTCCGTGTAAGTCAGGATGCCTCCCGACCACATGACAAGCCCACCAATGAGATTTGAAAGTGGCCTTGGGACGCAGCCTCCTCTCCCTGCACTCACCAACGCTGAGGATACAGACGTGGTCAACAGCGACACCTACAACACGGACTTGAAAATGGTTTAAAGACTCGTGCGGACAGTGGGGGCATCGCGGGACTTTGCAGAGGCCGTTCAGTAAAACGTGAACACTTAAAGGGCGAAATTTAGTTGCACAAAAATTGTATATATAATTATTTGGACCTTACCTCTTCAACAACCGAAGGTCTGTGATGTGCTTTTGTTGTGTAAAATGCCCAAAGGATGCACGTCTTTTTATGTGAGAAAGAACAAGGAACCTGTGTTTAGGTGTGTGTGTGTGTGTGTGTGCCTAAAGTGTGTGTGCGTAAAATGCTGCCTACATGTCGCATAGGCGACAACTGCAGACTGTTTCAAAGAATGTAAACAGCTCTAATGAATTTAATGTCTCTTTAAAATAATGGATCACAGGACGGAGGCCCACCAACGACACAACACACACTTTACTTTCAGTCAGGCTGACTGAAAACGGAAAAGAAAAGAATAAACACAGCATGTCAATAGAGTGTTTTCTTGTTTTATTTTTGCATATTAACATTAGATTTGTGTTGCTTAAATGTTCATATATTTTAAATCTATGTGCTATGGATAACAATCTTTTACATTAACTGTAAGATATTTGTATTAAATAAAGAATTCTGGAAGATAAATTGAGAGTGTACCAGTTTGTTTTATGAAATGAAAGTCCACCTAATCCAGATGAAACAATGTCGAATAATTCCTTTTACTGTGTTAAGCATAGTTCGTTATGGGTCTATTTGAATTTTGTCCCATGTGTGTTTCTGATCTTCAAGTGCACAGTTCAAAATAATAAGTCGTTGAAGGTGCACACAGTCTGGGCATTATTCTGGTCAGGTATCCACTGTTTTTGTCTTCAAGAAAGGCAAATGTGTGAAAGGGTGATAAATTAAAACTTGCGCCTAATAATATCCACTGAGCCATATCAGAAGTCTGGTAAAAATAAGTGCCAATAATTATTTACAAAGAAGTCAGTATCAATAAACACTAGATGGAGCTTGAAATATTTATCTTTGGTATTAATGCTGCGAGCACAAAACTACCACACAACGTGTTAGAGAGAATGTGGAGACGTCGTCTTGTCTGTTTAAGGCTCTTACTTGCTTGGAACTAAACAATGTGTGAAATATGCAAATCTCACCATCAGAGGATTCACAGAGAACAAAACACAGGACTGTGTAACTCCTTAATACCCCTTATGACATACACGTAGGAAATATTAGCCCATTATTATTAACCCTTATAACAGTTGCTATTAAAGAAAGAAAAAAATATATTTAACTGAGGCATCTGACAAGACATTTTTTGTAATAATGGTTTTACCTGATGCAGTCATAACATTGGGCTATTTTGCATTTCCTGTCTCGAAGTGAACTGAAAACTAAATCTTTATTATAGTGGTATTCGTAACTTTACACGAGGAACAATATTATTGGTATTTGGTCAAATGAAATGCTGTAAAACTGGATACTAATACTAATAATCCACTACTACTACTACTACTACTACTACTACTACTACTGCTACTACTACAATAATAATTATGCATATCAGAAGATACACTGAGGCAATTAAAAGACAGCTACATTTCCAGCAAAAAATATTAAAGCTACAAAGCATGTCTTTAAAGGCACTTATATTTCAAAGCGAAAAAATTGGTCAATTCATATAAATAAAAAAAGAAATTAATCAAGGGGAAACTAGCGGATTTAAAAAAACAAGCGTATGTGTTGTATTTACATATTCCTCCATAACACCATAATTGCATTCTATTTCTTGTACAGATATTTGAGGCCTGGCAGAAAACAAAATTAAATGTCTGTGTTCAAAAGTCAGATGACAAAGACACGGAGTAGAATTTAATTTCTTTTGTTCACTTTGTGCTTTCAAAACACTTGAACATGACTTGACAATGTAATTGCCGTCTGGCAGATGACTTAAAGAATTTGCACCAGTTAAGTTGGGCAATGGATAAAAGAAAGTGTAATAAAACTGTTATATTTATTATCTGTTAATGTTCTCACTTATGCACAGAAACACTGATCACTGGAATTTTTTATACAAAAAATAAATAAATAAACCAAAGGGCTTTGTACAAAATTACTTTGAAAAGTAATTCTGGTTAGAACAACAATTTTGGTTAATGGGTGCGGTTAGAATATAAACCAATCAAAAAAATCAAAGCACAATGTGTACGAACCGAGTGTTTCTCCACCGACTCATGTTCATGCTGAATGGATGTTAAATTTGGCTCAAATGCATCTCCACTTGAAGCTAAAGCAGCAAGTCTGCCCTCATGTGGATACACGGAGAATCCAAGTGAAATAACCCACACAGTTGGTACCGCAGTTTCACTGTGGGATGTGATGTCGACCCAATTAAACGCTTAATGAAACTTCAGATTTCTGACCGCCTTTTTGGGAAATAACCGTAGATGTAATTCATCACAAATGAAATAAACATTAATCCAACTCATTTTCCATAATTGCAAAGACGGGGGTATAATTCTTGCTGCATGAAAAATAATCCGGCCTCACATAAAAAATATTAAAGCTGTTATTTTGTCTCCCTCTCTGATGATTACAAAAATAACAGAATGATATACACCACTGAGGCTACGTGTGGCTTTCAGACGATTTAACTTCATGTAAGGTTTTACAAGACCTAAAACCCGCCTACAGCTGCATAAAGACAGAACCGGCTCATCTGCTTTAAAAGGATATAATGCGATTCCCTCCGTAATATTTAAAAATCATTTTTTTATTAGCAGCATATTCAGATTCGCCAAAGCCACATGCCATGCATTCTGAATGGTGGAACACCACACCACTGGAACATCTTCCACTGGTTTACACTTAGCAGTGGGGACATTTCAACTGCCCCAAGACGCAAAAGGAGATAAATATGGACGTGATGCGCAAACATTTGTAGCCTGGAGTGAAACTACTTTGTGAGAATCGATCCCCTTGTGGTCTGGGGGTTGGGATACCAAAGTCCAATAGCCCCCTATTTAGACATTTACAGCTACTTTTATTATACTGTCTAGACGGTTCAAGGTTTAGTAAACAATCCAGTGTTTGAAAGCAGAGGAAATAGTGGGACCATACAGGCCTGCAAGCGCCAAATTCTTCCATTGATTTTGAAAATCCCACTATGAACAATTTTTACATGACTAAGTTGGGTTCATGTGACAGGTTCCGTGACTATCATACAACATTTGTCGTGTCTATTTTATTTCACACCATAACTCACATTACATGCGTCCATATGAATGCACAACACACAAGAAAGAAGCCTACATATTGTTCATAAATAATTTTAAAGCAGAGCCCTCAACTGTTTGAAATATATGCTGCAAATAACGCGAAAATATATGGACATAAATAAATAAGTGAAGTAACTGCATCCAATTTTATAAATGGCGGAGTTTTGTAACAAATGGTTGGAATAGAGTGATCAGGATGGAAATGTCCAGTATAGCTGCTATTTTATTCCCTTGCACGTGTGTATGCACCTATTTGGTATCAGAATAAAGGATTCCCAGTGAAATATTGTAGACGGTCGCGGTTCAGCTTTTTCTCTTTCATTCTTCTATTTTGAAACCAAATCTTCACCTGCCGATCTGACAGGTTTAACATCCTGGACAGCTGAAGCCGCTTCTCTTTGTTAATGTACACGTTGAAGAAAAACTCTCGTTCAAGTTCTCGGATCTGGTATTTGGAGTAAGGGCACCTCTTCTTCCTGGACTTGGTTGATGAACCTGCACGGGGGTAGGGGGGTGGGGGGGTAGTTTGAAAAATGAAGATTGGACATAGGTTCACAGACATGTATTTTATATTTATTTTTCATTTCTGCACAAACGACCTCTGAGTGGCTGAGAGACTGAGGACTTTGTATTAAAATGAACTTTCAGCGCACTGATTTTATGGATGTGTTCTTGATTGGACTGAGATAATCGCACGAGATTTTTTGCAAAACACTCATTCTATTAGCACAGCGTTGCACTACCTACCAGCCGGTAAAATAAACTTTAATGAAACTATTTCTATGTTTCCACCTATATGAATTCCAGCAACAAAGATATAGGTAACCTTTAAACTATGGCTACTTGACTGCTCCCGTTGTAAACTCCTTTACAACCGTAAAGTGAATCTTATAGGGATATAAAAGCTTTTGCATGCTTATAAAGTCATGTATATCCCTGGACTGGCACGGTGGTGGACGTATGCACCCCAGTCACTCAGTCAGTTGATTCAAAAGCTTGGGTTATATCCAAACCAAAGAGAAAAATACTCACTCTGCTGATTGTTCTTCTCCCCGCAGATAGAGGATGAATCTTCGTCGACACTCCTGCTCGGGTCGGCTTTATGCTCTTCCAGTTTGGTTAAAGCCTGATTGGTATTCGCTGCATCGCCCGGAACAGCACACTCTGTCTTTTGTTTGGGGAGCTCAGCGTTGGGCTTTTCCGAGTGAGGAGGGTCAAAAAACTGGTCGAACCCCTGGGGAAGAACTCCATTTCGACCGACACCGGTGAAAAAATTGCAGGGCGAGCTCGTCCCTCCGTGGTGGCCGTACAAGGATTCGTTTTTGAAAATCACATCCGCCCTGCTGCCGGAGGACTGGATCAAGTCCCGGTGCATTATCTCGTCCGCCGAGTAGTAAGGCGCGTAATTTCCTCTGTAGTGCCATTTGCTGTGATGATCCAGGCCATAATCCCTGAAAGAGACTTCTCGAACAGGTTGGACTTGGGTTATGTTGGAAGAATAAGGGAAATTGACCTGACACGTCGTAGTTTGCGGTAAAAAGGAAGAGACTGTTGTAAAATCGGGCGTCGAAACGTAATAAGTGCAGCTCGGTAAATACATATTTGACGCACAGTTGCGATCATCGTATTCCGTCATAGCTCTTCTCCCTTTTTCCTCTTTGTAACAGAGGAATTGGCAGCTTGACTGTGTTAAACTTTGTCCATGTATAGCTCCACAGGCGCGTAGAAAGACCCCGCCAGGGAGAAAAAATCGGAAACGTAGGCAGACCTGCAATACATCTTGATCGATTCTTGAGGTAATTGAGTCATGTGGTCCAGCTAAGAAATTACCATACATCAATATCAGTCATTAAAAACTGTCCGGAGCAACTCATGTGAGCGCGTGCAAGAGACTTCATTGGCTCCCCGGCTGCAAAGGAAACTCCTCTCCAGCCTTCTTGCCCTGTGGTTTACACACACACAAAAAAAGAACTATGCGAACCGCAGTTGGAATATTTAATGTGAATGTTTAGAGAAGCAGCGTGGCCATCGTGTTGTGACATTTATCGAGTGCACATTCGGATTCTTCAGTAAATCTCTGCACTTTGGGGAGGCATGTTTGTTTGTAGCAACAGTTTGGAAACATTGAAGTTGACCTCTGGTCTTCATGAAAAGTTGGAGGAAAGGGGCACCAAGGCCACGGTGCCATTGTTGCTGCACAGAATCCTGCAGAATATTGTGATTAACAAGGGAAGCTCTCATGCAAAAACATTTTAGGGTTGTTTGTCATTATTATTACCAGCACTGGCAATAAAATATAAATTCATACATTCATAAATAGAAACCTCTCGGCCTATATTGCTTACAAGCTCATACACCACAGATCTAATGGCTACAATAAATATATATATATATATATACACACACACACACACACTTATATATAGTAATGTATATACACACACATTACTGCGAATATTGCAAATAAGCTCGTATGGCTCGAGCTAGAATCTGTTTTCTATGACAATGCGAATATATTGTTTGCTGCTTTTTTTAATCTTAGCCATCATTGCAGATGAATGCAACTGCAAAGCCAAACAAAACAGCGCACGGTATGTCACTGCAAAGGCAGAAAAGTTGATTTTGGATGCACTAAACACAAACCAAGTCAGTTGCAATCATAAAATACTGAGCACATTCAACATTGCCAAGTCCAAAATAACAAGCGTGGAGCGTCTGTGGTCTAGGTGATGTCCAACAGACATTCACAGAAATGCCACTGCGGCTAAATCATTTTCTTGCACGAGGGCAGCCATGCCTGCAGGGTCTCTATCTCCTTCTGCAACCGGAGGTTTAACACTGGTAAATGGATAACTTCATATATTGAACTCCCCACCAATATTTTATCAATGTGAGTAATATGTTTTTATTCAGAAATAAAAAAGAAAAAAATACATTATTTCATAATATTTAGCTGTGAATTGGTTAGTTAGAGAAAAACAACAGAATAATCAGGTAAACCGTGCACCAAACGAAGTTTAGCGCATAAATACAGGTCAGTATCAGTATTTAAGCTCGAAGGTCACGCACAATATGGAAGCGGCTTCAGGGCTACTGGCCCTATTTTCATTGAAAGAAAATCTACTATATGATCGGCTCTTCGAGTCTGTTTTCGACCATTTACTAGAAGTCAGGTTGAAAGTCATAACGAAAAGACATCCAAAACAGATTAAAGGATGGAAGGATGGAATTTCTGAGTCAATCCAAGGCACACTTAACATGTTTCTGTCAGCAGCGATGAAAAGCTAATGAAGGGATGAAACAAGTGACTGAAATACTTCCTTAACCTATCAAAGTAATATCGTTAAGGGGACCTGTTGCTTGTTTGTTTTATGTGGTTATATTTAATGATTAAAATTGTATGTTTAATGTGAAACTAACAACAACATTAATGATCTCTTCACTTAAGGTTTGAACTATTGCACCAACATTGTATACTATCTGAAAATTATTTATTATTGTGATTGTTATTTGTTATTGATTATAAAAGAATGCATACTATATTTCAAGTTTAAGTTATATTTTCACTTATATCATTAATAGCTTTCTCTACCAGGGGTTGATTCTGTTTGTTTGTTTAGGGACTAAAATAACAGAGTTTAAGCGTCCTGTTGCTGATCCAGTGTTTGGTGCGTAATAATTAATGTTAATATATTTGTCATATTAATGACTAAAATGCATTTGAAGGAAACTAAATGGAAAGAAATAGGCTAGTTCATGCTGTGTGAAGTAGCAATGCGCGGCATACTAACTTGACCTTAACTTTGTTTTTTCGCCCCCACCATTTAAGGAAGAATATAGGCTTGGCGCGGTCTGCCAGTGTTTGGCAGTAAAGCAATAAAGCAACAAATACCAGGGGAAACGTTGGACATCAGCCACAGGGAAAACTCAGTGTACCTGAAGTGCACTATAGTATTAATACAAAACTGAAGCGGTAGGGAGCTTAGAATGACCAAACCAGAGTTGCTGGAAAGCAACCGGCCTGCAGCATTTGAGTGTAGATTGTGTATAAAATGCTGAATGTAAAGTGGGACTGCGTCAAAGGAAATGACACATTCAGCCCCGACTGATCTAAAAAATACAAGCCTAAACCTTTAAAACAGTGACATTTGTAAGAAACACCAATATGGGATCAACCCCTTCTTGTTTCATTACAAATAATTTGATTTACAATCTTTTTCTTCACTATCAATGCCGTGATGATGACGTCACGGTGAGGTACATGGTGAGGAAGTTGGGCGGGCACGGGGGGGGGGGGGGGGGGCTATTATCAGTCTGTGTAAATGTTTCTCTGTCTGTCAGTGTTTCATCATGTGCATCCTTTCTCTGCGGTTTTGAGAACCACAATGGGACGTGTAAACGCCAACTTTATTAATAATCAAATATGCAGCACGCAAACAACAGCTACGTGTTTTCATAAGCTTAAATTAAGCCCCAAATTCTATTCTGTGCTCAGAATACATCAAATGCAAAACCAAAATATAATCTAAATCAAAGAAAACTGCTGTTGTGCATCAATCGCATTTAAAATGTATGTGATGTGACACTGAAATTAAAAGATTACTTGTGAATCACTGTATTACGCCGTTTGGTTCGACCACACTAACCTCCAGTGGATTATGGAGGTTTTGCCTGTGGTCGTGAGCTGTTGCTGTGTTATGTATTTACTTTGAATAACTATGCGAGATCTAAAAGTAGAAACACAAAAGCACACGTGCTCATCATAAAATACACAAAGGTCTAAAAATCTGATACTAAAAATATTGTCAAAGAACAATTTCAAGTATTTCCTAGAGGATTTGTAATAAAGCAACACATACATATTACATGATTGTCATGTAATATTTGTAAAAACAGTGGGTGATTTCCTTATGACTTGTTCGCATTTTATTTGTTTTTAAAGCTGCATAATAAAGTTAAAGGCGGATATGGGTGGGGGGTCGTTCAACTGCTGCATGCACAAATAAATGCATGCTATAGAAAGGACAAAAAAAATCCTGTTATACTTTAAAGTTATCAGTAACATTTGACGTGTGAACTACTGCCACCTTTCACGTATAGAGTCTCATAAAATATTATGGGAGCACCTAATGAGAAACTAATGTTTAAACAAAACGTGACACCTAAAAGTTGAACTTCAATATCCAGGATTAAAATATAAAATGATTCACATGATGCACAAAATCTCGAATATAGGGCAATAAAAATGTTCTTTATTTACAAATGTTTTCATCATCTGCAAGCGTCCACTTTACAAAGCCAAATCTTGTCCGGTCGTATAAAGAGGGGCGGTCTAAGTCACATTCCATTTTGCTTTGTTTTTTACCAATAACATGCTTTCTTGAATAATTTTACATTAGTCCAAAGCTAAGTTAAATATACAATTATCAAATATGCATTTGCCTATAAAGAATAGTTTTTCATAGCAGGAATAATTATAATGCAACCATCTTATAATCTGTAATCGTAGCAACACAACACTAGGTCTAGGGAGAAAAAATACGCTTAATTCAGTGCGGTTACGCTTCAGTTTTACCTAACAGTATCAGCGTGTTTCACCTCCACAAATGTACCAATCTGACCTGCGGCGCAAATCTTCCCCCATAGACTGACCTTGAATGTGGAGGCGGTCATAGAGAACAAAATGTAACATAGCTTGTTTAAACAAACTTACTACACATTGGGGGAATCAGGCATTTCATAGAACCACAGCAATCCGGGACAAAAGCATGCAAATATTTTCTCCAATTCTTATTTGCGTTCAGGTTTAATCCGCCCGTAAACCTGAACTTGACTGTTTGCTTTCAGATGTAGTGGCCCACACTACATGCACCATCTTACAAAATACACACAAACACTTAGAGCCATAATCCTGTTTAAATAGGACAGACATTTATGTTGGATCACAACTGGGGTCAAATATTTGTTTTCAACCGCACTGAGGCCCAACAGGAGCCAGGGCCTAATGCGCATCTCGAAGTCTACGATGACCAACTGGGTACAATCTCTTGTATCCAAAACTCCAATGCTTTTTTTGTTATTTCTAAATTAGCCAACTTGTTGTGGCTTCATCAAACCGCAGCCTGTTATATGGCAGATATATAAACATTTTGCAATTATTTATAAATACTGGTCAAACCACAAACCAAAAGATTTCCTCCTGTGCTGCAACATTCATAGTGGACAACATATTCTGTGCGCCGCTGGTCACGATCAAGTCCAAAGGTCATCAGTACGCGGGGAAAGTCTGCTCTCGCATCATCAGTCGTTTCTTCTTCATCCTCCGGTTCTGAAACCATATTTTCACCTGTTGGTCACTCAGGTCCAGTCTGTCTGATAGCTCTTTTCGTTTCTGTCTGTTGATAAATTCGTTTATCATGAATTCATTCTCAAGTTCAGCCAGCTGTGGCTTTGAGTAAGGTTTTCTCTTCTTTCTGGTTTTCACTTGTGACGAGCACCATGGGACACCTGGAAGAAGCAGAAGTAGCGACAGTAAAAGACAGTGGAGGGCATAACTGCTGGGAATTGCACTGTTTAAGTTGCTCAGATCTTTCAAAATTAAAGTTTAATAATATAGTAAAATTTAGAGTACGCGTGATAAAATGGCTAATAACCACACACAGAAGCTTCTATACACATAGGCTGATTAAAGAAAAATGATGCCATATTGAGTGACCATCCAACTGTCATTGTAATACACAGTAAGGTCTCAGTAACGTCTATTTCCGTCAGTGGAAGTTGGTTAGTCTTACAATTGTTTGATTTGAGTTCCCAACCCGCTAGTGCCATGAAATAAGACACATTACGGTGCAATAAAACCTTGGTACAAATAATTATAGAAGGTGGGGTACTTAACCTTCAACAAATGTCCTGGAGCATGTATGAATTGATGCAGGCTGTAGAGGATTTTGCTCCTGTTTGGGTCCGTTCACATTTAGTGGATCCGTTGAATCCGCATCAATCTGCGCCGCAGAAGCGTGAGGCAGGCTCTCCAGGTCCGAGTAGCCGCGGTCACTGGCGTAAACTTCATCCTGTCTGCCGGACACCTCTGTCTTGTGGTTTGCGTCCAGGAAGCATCGAGCCGACTCCTCCAAATGCGCCTTGGCGTGGCCGCTTGCTGTGTTAGTATTTATAGACACCGAGTTGGACAGAAACGGCGAACAGTAGCCTCCAAAGGCGCGGCTCTGTGGCGGTGCTGTTGGTCCAGACGTGCACGAACTTGAAGTCCACGGGAGCGTGCACACCTCTCTCCTATTGTAAGGAATCTGATGCAGGCCGGGTATGTGGGCTCCATTACCGCGCAAGTTGGAGAAATACAGCGAGTCAGGGGGAGCAAAATTCAACAAAGAACCAACATAGCCAGGATTTAAAGGATTCCGCTCACACATTTCCATGGAGCTTCCCTCAAAGCCTTCTTGCAAGCCTTTTAGCAACTCCTGAAGAATAAAGGGTAGGTAATTGTTGATTTGTTAATACAGCATCACGTGATATGCAAAATATGTTGTTCCGCCCCACCCTGCAATACTGCATAGCTAAACGCTCCATGAGGAAATATTTTGGTATTGGGTGGGGGATGAAGTTAAATTCTAACCATCTGTTTAGTCTATGTGTTTATATAGAAAGCGTCAGAAAGATCAGACGAATATTTGGCTAATGTCAGGGTCGATGTCAGGGGCTCTTACTTGAAAGCACGTGATCATGGATGGTATTCTGGTCTGACCTTTAAATACAGGGCCTTAAATGCACCACAGAGAGCAGAGACAATGCGCGAAGAGTGGGTAAGCAATGAGGCTTATGGAAATACTTCTGCAATTATGATAATAAGAGATGACCCACATTTGTAATATAATAATCCAAGTGCCTCCATGCAATTTAAGCCCAAAAGTCTGCATCTTCTTGGAGCAGGCTAACACACACACAGATCTATCTAGATATATCTAGATAGATATGTCGTAAAAAAATCCCCCTTTTCCCACATGCAATCTCAACAATCATAGGTCTCACACAGATAGGATTCATTGGAAACCCGTTGTTTTGTATGCTATTTCATGGGAAATAGCACATTGTAGCCCTGGAGGTTTTGCATTTCTTGTTTACAGTGTAGCCTTTATTCTTCTTGGCCTTTAAACTATGAACTAAAGACCAGTATCTGCATTTCAAAAACCTGCATTGCTTTCAAGGAAACATTCTCAACCAAACTAAAATCGTCTGTCTCTCTAATCTGTTTTCTCTCAAACATCAGCATAATTCTGTTTAAACTAGTGACTGAAATAAAAAAAGAAAGCAACGACCCCCTGAAATTTCAGAGTAGATTTAAGTAAGATTTGTGTGTGCGCTGGTCAATATAAATACACTCCCATTAAGGATTGGTAGCAGTTGTGTGTTTTCATTTGGTTTTCAGCATACGGCGAGAATACTGCAGTGTTTACATCTCAGGTTTCGCTGTAACCGCCACAGACATAAATGTAAGTCTGATAGTCTCTAAGATGGAATTCAGTCTGGTCCACGTCCGCGCAGGTTGACGTTGTTCAAGTCTCTGGTTATCAAACATAACACCCATCACACTAAATAAGATCTACTGAGATTTAAATCCTGGGGTTTAAACCAGATACGTTGCTCCAAATTACAACAGGATTTGAGTGGTTGCAGATGTAATCCGATAGGTGGCAGTAAAAGTTCACATACACATGGCGTCTCCTCACATTCAGTCCTGCTCGTTTCACTGTCATTGCTTAAACTCTGCAGTGAAACATTACCATCAGTCTGAGGCTTCACTGCAGCTATGCACTGGCAATATAAAAAGAGGTGTAAAGTAACTACGTTAATCTATTGTGATTAAGTACAAAACTGAGGTATTTCTCCTTTACTTGCACATTTACAGCCATACTACATATTTCGACTTAAATGTCACACTTTTATTCCACTACATTCATTTGATAACTACTTACACTTGAGAAATCAAGCAATAAGACAGAATACGATTGAATCCTAAGGCTTTACGGTTTGAAAATCTTAGAATTATCTAAATTCATTCAAATTGTTGTTATTTAATTAAAATTTGTAAAAACTGCATATAAGATCGGGAAAAGAGGCTTCCATCATCATTAATGTTAACGTTATTAGAGCATTAATATATCAGTAATTAGAATCCGGCATTAGAATCCGTAACGGGCCATTCTGCACAAAGGATACTTTTGGGACTTCAATATTTGTTTTTAATCAGTTTTTTTGGAAGTATATTTAACATTTTCAATGTTGAACTTTTCTACGTTGCTGTATTAGTCCTCTTTGATTACTTTTTAAACCACTGATTATTTTTTTAATATCAGCAGCCGAAATTAAAACCACGAAGGACACATCAAATACGTTTAAATCCCTTGTCTAAAAAAAACTTTGTTTTGTTTAAAATTACATTGAAGGCAAAGGAACATTAACACAGCTGTCAAAAAACACGTGAAACCGGGACTATTGTGCTACTTTAGAAGTGAAAAATCTGAAAATGATTCTTATTTGTAGAAAACATACAAAAATAAATACAGCAACATGTGAGCTAAACATTAGAAATTTTACCACAACTGGTTTAAATAGTATTTATGCAATGCTAAACGAAAAATAATCCAATTGCAAAACTAAGTTTGGAACGAAAAACATATTTAGACTTGGATATACATATTAAAATAAACATTAAGATTAAACAATGGTGTATAGTTTTTAAAACAATCAGTCAGACAATCGTGAACAAAACTCCTAACTTCAAGGAATTTAACACTATATCTATGTTTAATTTTGGCACATGTGTAGAAACATGTCATGTGTCTTCCAATGCTACAAACGTCCCCTAAAACCTTGTTTCATCACAAAATAAGTGAGAGCTCTTTTAGGCCAAATGGGCGTAAAATTATTTCTTAAGAAAAACGGTCTCCTAAAAAAAATTCCATAAAAATCTATGGGTTTATATTTGAGGCATGCAGACCTAAAGTTTTAGGGCCTGCAGCCTTCAGACTCCCATAATTAGAAAATTAGACGTTTTCAGTTTTAGAGTCATTTATTGCCCCTCGTCCTTCATGTTTAGAGTGCCAAGAGCCAAATTGAAGAGATTCAGTCTGGTTGTTTTCAAGGCCCTTTGAAGGAAGTTATCCGCCGTCTATTGTCCTTGGTAATAAACTTGCTGCTTTCCTCGTTCAAGTTCTCTGGGCTCAGAAATGTTGGCTCCCCAGTGATAAAACCGGTGTGTTTGAGTGTGTGGAAGTCAAAGTGGGTTTTGCACAGGATGCAGTTTCTCCACAGATCATACTAAAGCGTAGACAGGTTACATCGAACAAACACATTCAGTGGTTGAAATGGAATCATATTCATTTTTGTAATGCGCAGTAATAATGTCCATGAAGCATTAAACAAGTTATTCAGATTCTATTGAACGAACTGAACTCTCTGAAAGTTTTCCCAGACTACTTGTTTATTACTTACTCTATTGCTTATATTTTTTAAACTTCAAATCTTAAATGTTGTTTGGCTGAAGGAATCTGACGAGTTAACGAAGGCACCAAATAATAAATAAATAAATAACTTTTTATAAAAGAAATAGGTGTATAGACACAAATTTGAAAAGATTTGACTTCGAAAAGTTGGAGAATTTGCAAACGTAAACTTAAATTAATTTAAACCCGACCGCTGAATAAAACCTGTGTGGAGTCACAGCATGGGAAAAATATATTCTACCTTACAAAAGTAGCTATAGTAGGTAGAGCGGTTATCGTTTTAACGTTCACAGTGTCAAAAAGCTTCTATGGGACTGCATTATTTAATCCTCCGTAATACCATACAGCAAAAAGCATGGTTTCATTTGTTGTTTTTCTGTAAACTATATGAAAACTACGTATTTGTATTTGGCCCCATTCGCCTTTTTACAAGATAGACCTAGACTTTAACAATTGTCTCACGTTTGCCGTATGTCTCCTCAATAAGGCATGTTGGTTTTTAACTGTGAGTCTGTTCTTCCTAAGTCAGAGGCAGCAGAACAAAAGACACTTGATGAATGAAGTCTAGCAGTCTAAAAGAAATCAAAACTTTATTTTAGCCCATGATTCACCTTTTACACATGGCTTGGAGCAACGCCTTTAAAACGTATATTCACATAATCTCTGCAACATTTACCCCAAACCCAATGCCCGACATTAAATGCATTATTTACTCTTCAGATAACCTATACAACCACCTGCCTTTACAACCGGAACGTTATCATTACAACAACAAAAACAGAAAACGAGTGTTTTGCATATTCCTCCCATCTTTCGTTCTCAATCTTTTATTCTCTCATCACAATAACCTGATGTAACACTGCACCGAGAAAGGGTGGAAGTTTTCACGTCAGGGCAGCAGATTTAATGCTCTGTCCTGTTGTTCGACCGTTTGCACTCACAAGACGCCGCCACTAGATGGCGCTCTCACGTAAGGAAAGAAGCTACAGACAAGCGTCAGTGGTGAGTGAGTAGCTCCACATTCATCCTGCCTAAGATTGGAATACTTAGCAGCTGGGCTGGATTAACTCTTTTAGGTTTTATGCTTGGTTTAGAAACGGCTCTTATACGTAAGGTGAAGAGGAAGAAGAAGATATGCTTTAACATGTTTTATTACTGAACTATCTTAATATCTTAATTAGCACCCAAATTGTGTATGTTTAAATAAAAAATAAATTATTTAGATTAATATTACATACAAACTACTGTAAACATTCAGTGAGCGTTTTAGACTGGAACAATGTTATAAAGTAGCCTACACTTGCTGTCTACAAGCAAAGCATAAATTTAATCTCAAGGTGGTCAGCGGCTGCCAAAGAAAGGTACTGTTCATTTTATATTAATGTAGGACAACTCTGTTATTACATACACACAAAAATACAAACTCTGGTTCAGTAGTTGTTTCTAAATTTACAGGACATTATAGGTCACTGATCCTCATATTTTTTCAAAAAAGGATCTTCAGTGCCATTCTAGGTTACAGCTGCTTGGACTTTAAATGTTCATAAGGTTGTGACTCCTATTCAAAGTAAAGACTAAAACACATGGTGCCCAGATGCTGCGATATATCACTTTTGTACATTGGTTTTATCTGGAAACTATCGTCAAGAAAGGAAAGAAACTGTATCTACCTATAAACATCAGATAAAGTAAAATAAGTCACAATTCGTTCAAAGTAAGCAGATGCAGATACAAATTGACAGAAATATAATATTTAGGATCCCAAAACCTGCTGACGTGCGTTGTTACAAAGTATACTGACTGTTCTTTAACACACCTCACCTCTATCTACTTACACTTAGAAATGTGCAGAAAGATAATGTCAGTGGTTAATATAAAATCAATGAAGACAAAGACAACTTTCACCTGTTCATCTTCACTGAATAACTAAGCACACCATGTTTTTGTTAAATTCCTTCTGAGAATAATCAATCCACATATGAACAACAGTATGTCAAGTACTGAATTTCATTTAGAATGTAAATCTTTGAGGACTGTGCTGTAATGTCGTTCGTCTCTGTCACTACTGAACGACATTTGAGACAGAAGAGACATTCACTCAGATCAAAGTCACTTTTTATGCACATCTTATTCTGACCACTTCCTATGTAGGCATTATGAATGCTTATTCTCTACAATAATCAAAATAGTTCACACTATCTGTATGGTCTATATGGTCAAAAACACATTCACTTTGTTTGTGTGTGAGTGTGCGTACCCCAGGTGGGGGTGGTGGGGGGGTGCTAAGCTGTGATCATAAACTGAAAATCAAGAGTTTGGATCTGTAAGGCACATAGTGTATTTCAATTTTTGTCAGGACCCTCACAACTGAATACCAATTACAACCTTAACCTTCAAAATTTCCCTCATTTTGCCACATATATAGTACAGTATATGGAAAACATTTTAGGGAATGTGGCAGATGGGTTTCAGCCTGGAGGCCCCTTTTCGTTCAAGTAAGGTCTACTTGTCAGGGGCTCATGTTGAACACTAAGTTGTAGTGTTGTTGAGTCCAACGTAACTGTCAGCACTGAGGTGAGTCACATCTTCTAACCCGTGTCTTATTTGCTAATTTGAAATAAAATGTGCTACAGAGGACAGGCTGAAGCTTACAAAGAAATGCATTTTGCATCATATGCTCAACAGACGGGTCAACACTGCTGGTTGCTGTTTATTTGTCCAATCTGAGCACCACCCTCCTCTGCGCTCATTGTTGGACTTTCAGCTTGGAGGGCTAAGGTAAATGTTAATTATGTCTCTTACACAAGAACGCTTGATGTTGTCCTAATGTTGCTGGAAATGTCATATGGTTTATTTCTAGGTTTATTTCTACACCAACTTCTGTGATTCACCACATTTGTTTGCTGATCGTAGTTTGCTCTGTTATGGGCCTGACTTGCTCACGGTTGTGATGCTAAATCCATGATAACTTCGCATCCCTTCAATGGCCTAAAAGCAGCTCTCTGATAGATCATTTTCAAATACCGTTTATCCATCAGTTATCTATAGCTGCTTATCATGTTTAAGGTCGTACGGGATAGTAGAGTATCTCAGCTGTCATAGAGCAAGAGGAGACTCAAAAGTACACCTATGGGCCACTTAGAGACACCAATTAACCTAACATGCATGTCTTTGGACTTTGGGAGGAAACCTACACAAGCACAGGGAGAACATGCAAACTCCGCACAGAGGATCCAGCGAGAATGCAACCTTCTCGCTGTGAGGTGGCACTGTTAAACACTCTATCACCATGCTGTCACAAATACTATTCATTCATTTTCCCCCAAACTGTTGAACTTGGTGGTATTGGCCAAATCTGACCTTGTCCTGTTAATGCTGTTCTTCAAAGTATAAAGCTTGCGTACCAAATGTCGTTTGATAACAGCATTAGTGATTTCTGTTCGTTAGATATGCATATACAAACAGGGGATGTTATATTGGTGTTATATCATTTCTGCCCCTTTCAGTTGCTCTGGGAGCTTCTTCAACATTATCAGAATTTATATTTTGTGTTATTGTCAATTTGAAAAATTTCATTTAGTGAAACATTTGCCACTCTTTTGTAATTTTTTACTTAATTTCCATATACTCCAATAATTGTCCATTTTCCATTACAGATCATCACTACACTCAATGGCCATTATGTGTTTATTGCATAAAGTCCATTACAATGTTCTGCTATTACAACTACTAAAACCTTCCTTTCATTTCACCGTCCATCTGTGCCCCTCACCACCTGTGAGTCATGAGAGAAATCATTTCCCAAATTCAGTCATCTCCAAACGTTATGGACATAACTCGCCCACTGTATCTATCCTGAGGGCACTTTCTATGCCCAAATTGTGACCATTCTTGTTTCTCTAATGGGTGAAGTAAAAAGAAACTGGAAATTGTTACATGTAAATGGTGAGAACCACTGTAACTGTTGTACTTTTCAGTAATGGACTTCACTATTTCATTTAGGACAATTCTGTATGAATATCCAAACTTTAGCTTCATATTTACAAACCCTAAATGTTTTTAGAACTAAGAGGTTTATTCAGAGATGGCTATTTTCCAAAGTGCATGCGACTGCTGCACACTTCAGCTGAAAAGCATAACTACATGCATCTGTGACATGAATCAGCCTCCGAAAAACTGCCTGAGAGCCACATGAAACACTTTATGTTCAAATTTAAATGTAGCAGGAGATAGAAAAACAGTCCTTTACCAAAGTGGAGGATCAGTTACCCAAAAAGTACTCTCCCTGTGACACCCACAGATCTTTTCACAGCAGAGATTTTGAATTAACATACAAGAAGAGGTATAACTGAGTTCGTTCTACTCTGGTGTTGCAGTAAGTCAAGTACCACAGTAAGACAGTACCACAGTGAGCCTTCATGACCTAAAAACCAAAGCAGCTAAATTGAATTCATTTAGTTATTTCCATGTGGTTCTCCTACTGTGGTCAATGCCTTTCGGCTTGTCACTTCAGGGGTCGCCAAAGTGGAATGTGTAACGCACGTTGATTTGAAATTTTTTTAAAGTTTTTATATTTTTTGAGTTTTTACACCAGATGCCCTTCCTGCTGGAACCCTACCATTTTATGCGGGTTGGGGACCTGCACTAGGGTGGCCCTTTGTGGCTGGGCGAGGCCACACCTGGTGGGGTGGGATTCGAGCGCGAGGCCTTGTGCATCCCAACTCAATGCTCTACCACTGATCCACCAGGCCCACTCCTACTGTGGTTTGTCAAAATGTCGTATTAAAAGAAATTGTTTGAAAAAAAAAAGAACAGCAAAGAAAAAGGTTAATATGCAATGATTGTGCCCCAATTTTAAGATGGTAGTGACAATTAAACATATAAAGTTACAAAGAATATACTTGGTGAGATTCAACAGCCAGATGAGAGCTGGGCAGAATAAAGACATTTGTACAATAATAGCTTGAAATTTAAACAAATTTGCAATTTAATGTAATTAATAAATTATTGCATTATAAAACTCCCTTAAAGTCATCAGTTGCATAATTAATCCAGAACATGTATGCAAATTACCTAATTATATTAAATGTAAATTCCCAAAGCTCCTAGAAAATAAAATTAATACCAGTGTCTTGCTTGAGTATACCGTTATTATGTCCTATCAAGAAACAAAAGGAAACAGTGTGTTGTCTAAGGATGAGTGTTTTTAACTTTGTTTGATTTTGCAAAAACTAATTTATTAATTGGTCATGCAAGCTGTAAAACATGATTCTCAGAAGATTAGAACACTCTTTTACATATGAATAATTTAAAATGACTATGTTGACTAAAAAATAAAATATAAATAACTCCTCAGATAGTGCTGGTTTAATTTAAGATTTAAGCCCCACGTCAGTAATCACTATCAGTCTCTGTGCCATGACACAAGAGCAGGCCAAAGGGTTTATTACTTCTCTTAATTTTATTCCAATAACTTGCCCACAGTTTTAAAATTAAAAAGACAGAAAAGGTCAGAAGGTGGCACCTTAGCCCTACAGCTTCCAGATCATCTAAAGGTACTTTCCTGTAGCCCCAATGCGAACTATTTGGTGCTTAGAACAGACACAGATCAGGACATCAGGTTCAGCCCACACATACCATTTAAATTGATATTACAGCAATTAATATTAACACCTGCAGGGGGCGCCACAGGATGCACAGAAGATACTCGGGTGCCTTTAAATCCATTTCACGTGAAGGAATCAGGAGTCCGTGTTATGTCTTCACGCATCGAGTCTCCGTTAGAGTTATTGTGATGCATACATGTACATGTGCCACTTACTGCCACGAACATAATAAAAGGTCTGAAAAAGAAAGCTGAAAATAAAGGGAAATTGCTCCTTGGTAGCCGAACCTTTTCAAAACCGCATATTCAGTTCCCTAAAAAAATGAATACATAAAAAATAAAATATAAGAAAAACTCTTACATTTTTGGATTTGGTTTAAATCCAACAATAAAACCAAACGACAAAGGGGTCAAAATATAAAGAAATACCTTCAACAAAGTTACTATTTAAATCCCAGCAGCAATAATTGTAAATGTATTATTAACGTATTTATTCACTTTAAAAGAAAAAATCTTAACACAGAAAAATGTATTTGTATTTGCCTTTATAAAAGCATGACAGTCTTCCGATATCGGCAATTTTAATAATGTGGTATATTACATGCGTTTTCAACTGAGTGGGGAAAACTACAAAAAAGAAAAAAATATGAACTGAAGTGCCCTAAAAATAAATGAACATGGACTCAAAAACTAAACATACTTATAAACTAATGTCACAGACTCGCACGTTAATCTCAATGCACTTCACATAGGCTGCTGATGAAGTCTCAGAAATAGCAAAAAATTGAAAAAAGAGATAAGGAGGAACAAATAAAAGAACGATTAGAGAGGGGGAGGGCGAAAAGAGAGGACGGAAACAATAGAGAATCAAAGCATAATAATATTCCTAAATGAAGAGGGAAATGTTGCAGCGCTCATTTTATTAATCAGACTGTCAATTTCACCCAAGAGGCCAAACCCAAGAGCAATCTAAGACAGACTCAGAGATCAACCCAGGGACAAACACCTCGCTCCTCACTTCTCTCTTCCTCTCCACTGGATATTATTCGTCTGACCGAAGGCCGCCTCCATCATCAAGTGACAGCCCTCTCCTATTTATTTGCTTATAAACCTGTTACAATAAATGATCATTGGAGCAACGTCAGCCGAGCATTTTAACAACGAACAGCAAGCACTTTTGATGAATGACATTTTGCTGCCGTGGGGAGGATGCACGGCTCCTTTTGAGCAGCCGCTCGTCGATTGCATTCAGATTTTTTCATTTTGCGTCTTGCTTATAAAAAGCTTTAGACAGTTATTTAGAGACAGTTGCTGAGTTGCATGCGGATTTAGCTCCGACACAAGTCATTGGTGCTCCAGCCCCCTGGACAAGTGTGTTTTTCCTTTTTTTCGTCTTGCGCGGCTTAATGATGGAGAGGATAAGAAAAGAGATGATACTGATGGAGAGAGGTCTGCACAGTCCTGTCGCAGGGAAGAGGCTCGCAGACACGTCTGGAAATTCAGTGCTGGAGGCCCTGGAAAACTCTCAGCACGGCGGACGGTTAAGCCCGAGAATAACTTCGGTTTCTCTCCATGGAAATCTTGGTGACATCCCGACGAAAGGCAAATTTGAAATCGACAGTCTTTTCGGGACACACCACAACAGTGAAAATAGCTCCTCTGCGGACATTTCATCTTCAGAAAGCAGAAAGAAAATGAGCCTTTACTCCGAAGTTTCGCAAGAATCAGATATTAACAGTGATGTGGAAGTGGGATGCCCAGCGCATCGCTCCCCGAGCCAACACAAGGAAAACAACAAAGGTAACATTTGATTTACTTCCGTATTTTCTCCGTATGGTTGGATTAGAATTATCCCCATTATTAAGCTACACCGTCTCTCCGCACAGACTAAATAATTAATAATAATAATAATATTCTGATATTAAAAACGACAATACATTATTAAAAACTACCAAGAGAAATTGTTTTTGCTTCATGACAAACATGTTATTGACTCACTCGTATTTGTTTTATTTGTAGCAGTGGGCCGTCAAATTTACTGTAGATCCCCACACAAGCAAATTATTTTATTATTATCAATATCTATTTTTTTTTAGGTTTTTCAGATAGTAATTCTGGATCTTCAAACACAAGCTCAAACTCTCTCCCGAGCATGAACGGTAATTCAACGGGGGGATCAAACAATTCAAACACCGACCAAGTCAGAAGATATCGGACTGCTTTCACCCGTGAACAAATCGGAAGACTGGAAAAAGAGTTTTACAGGGAAAATTACGTTTCGAGACCAAGAAGATGTGAATTAGCCGCAGCGCTAAATCTGCCCGAAACTACAATAAAGGTGGGATATTAATCTTCATTATTCCTGTCCACGTGTGTTCTGGTGTGCATGTTTTTGTGCAGAGACAGCAATTATGTAGGAATAAAAAGAACATTAATTACAATACGCTGAACACTGGTTGAAAATAAGGGCCATAGGCCTATTGTTTTCATTTCTGTTTTTAAATGTTGATATTCTGATTTCCACAGGGTACACAAAATAACACTGTTTTTCGACCACATCATTGGGCGCCAATCAATTCAACTGTTGTGTAAAATTTATTCGCACAATTAATCAAAACATAAAGTCCAAAAACATTTTATTGTCATATTTTAATTACTGCTTTACTGCCGCAGGAAGCCACAGCTGGTTATGTTCATATTTCAAGATAGGAATTTCGGGGCAACATTTAAAACCAGAGCAGGGATCAGCGTCTGTGCTGAGCAGACGCTGATCACAGGTCTAAATTTAGAGCCTGGAAACAACATGGCAGCTTCAATATGGGCCTTGTGTTGACTCTGTGTGCAGGTGTGGTTCCAGAACAGGCGGATGAAGGATAAAAGGCAGCGTCTGGCGATGTCCTGGCCCCATCCAGCAGACCCCAGCTTCTACACTTACATGATGACGCATGCGGCAGCTACAGGAAGTCTACCTTACCCTTTCCACTCGCACATGCCTCTACATTACTACCCGCATGTCGGTGTCACTGCAGCAGCAGCAGCCGCCGCCGCCACCGGCGCCGCCTCGTCACCATTTGCTACTTCCATCCGTCCCTTAGATACCTTCCGAGCACTCTCCCATCCCTACTCACGGCCAGAGCTACTGTGCAGCTTCAGGCACCCGGGGCTTTACCAGTCACCCGCAGGCCTGAACAGTTCAGCGGCGGCTTCAGCGGCGGCGGCGGCTGCGGCAGCGGCGGCGGCGGTCAGCGCACCGTCAGCCACCGGGCCTTGTTCGTGTCTCAGCTGCCACAGCAGCCAGGCGGCAAGCGCATTGGGCTCCAGGAGCTCCAGCGCTGACTTTACCTGCACAGCTTCGGGGCAAAGATCCGACAGCGGATTTTTGCCGTATTCTGCTGCTGTTCTCAGCAAGACCTCAGTCCCGTCACCAGACCAACGAGAAGAAACTTCACTTAACAGATAACTCCTCACGCAGCTGTCGCGACCGTTTCATATGTTGCTCTGGTCCTACTTTAGGGGGACAGGCCTACTTTAAACATCCACACATGGGTAAAGAATTAATTTCTTAGGCAGCGCTGCAAACACACACTAAGATTCATTTTTGCTAGTCTAACTCCAGTCCAAAACCACTTTCTAAAGAAAAAGACACGAATAGTTGAGCACTGGAATTTTTGCACTCAAAAGTTTTCTAAAGGCTTGTGCACTTGTTTGGTATCAGTAGACCAATTTTTGAGGCTGTGCTGAATTTACTGTGGCCATTGACCATGCGGTCATTCAGTCCCCACACTTCTTTTATGTGCTGTTTTACAATTCATTTTAGTTTCTACAAAACCCTGAAGTAAACAATGCAACTGCATTTAAGCCATACTCCAAATTTTTGCGGCTCAAACATCCAACACCCACCGTGAGAAAACCAGCCGGACTATCTGGACTCCTTTGGTTTAGGGACAAAAACGTGAACTAATTATGCCATCTGAATTTAGATAGAAAGTCTTGCTTCTCTGCCCAGCAGCATATCTTTCTTAGGCCTAATAGACTGAGATTTTGGCAGCAATAGCTTCTCCAACACCCAGCCCCTGCTCTATAGGGACACCCCTAATCAGCTGGAAGGTGCATATAATTTTGCACCGCGTCTTTGGTGTCAATTTTTATGTTAATAATGAGAGGATCATGACAAAAATTGCCAATCATGTAGCTAGATGGAGCCCCTTTGAATACATGACTGTAAGAAAGTTCCTCGTTTTGAGACCCGCTGTCAA